>NW_024412427.1:30890532-30933568 GCF_014898765.1 Herpailurus yagouaroundi | reverse complement strand
AAAGAAAGAAAGAAAGAAAGAAAGAAAGAAAGAAAGAAAGAAAGAAAAAGGAGGAGGGGAGAGGAAGGAAGGAAGAAGAAAATGAAGGAAGGAACTTAGACACCAACCTCACACCCTTCACAAAAATTAGCTCAAAATTGATCCTTGACCTAAATATAAAAGGAAAAATTGTAAAATTCCTAAAAGATAAAATAAGGGAAAATCTAAGTGATCTTGGGCTTGGGTATGACTTTTTAGATACAATACCAAAGTCATTAGCTATGAAAAAAAAATACTTTATAAGCTGGACTTCATTAAAATTAAAAACTTCTGCTCTGCCGAAGACAGTCAAGAGAATGAGAAAACAAACCACAGACTGCGAGAAAATATTTGCAAAAGACTCGTGATAAAGGACTGTGGTGCAAATTACACATAAACTCTTAAAACTTAACAAGAGGTCTGTAATCTCTTGCATGTCTTGTAGTCTGCCTGTGATTAGACAGTGGACCTGGGCCACAATCTACTTCTGACTGGTAACTCTCTTACTTTACTCACTGTTTTATTACCTTTTGAACATGCAGCTGGAGGATGTGCACAGAACTTGGCATGCTTGTGAGCTCCTCATCCACTCCTGACCTAGGCCATGTATGATCCATCACAAGTTGCAGGGGTCTTTCCTTTACCAAATTTCCATTCTGTAAATAGTTCTTTAGCAGATTCATGTTAACTAGTAGAAGCTAAAAACCTCTTAGTAAACCATTCACCATTGCTATCAAATGTAAGAAGGACCTGTGATCTTACATGTCCAGATGCCTGATGCAAGATACGGAGATGGCACATTAAGTAATAGTATCGCCCTTTTTGAGTACAGCGTTTTGTAATTCAGGAAAATATTTTCAAAACCCACTTTTAAAAGGAAATTTGCACAGAGGATCCACAGCTTTGTCTACTACTGAGAATGATTGCAATCTAAAACAATTACTTTGAACTATTTTTGTTTAAAACCTAAGCTCTGGGGCGCCTGGGTGGCTCAGTCGGTTAAGCGGCTGACTTCGGCTCAGGTCATGATCTCACGGTCCGTGAGTTCGAGCCCCACGTCGGGCTCTGTGCTGACAGCTCGGAGCCTGGAGCCTGCTTCAGATTCTGTGTCTCCCTCTCTCTCTCTGCCCCTCCCCTGTTCATGCTCTGTCTCTCTCTGTCTCAAAAATAAATAAACGTTAAAAAAAAATAAAAAATAAAACCTAAGCTCCAATTAACTCAAAACTATAAACAATTTTCTTCTTAATGCACTTGGAATTCCATTATTTTGAATTTTTATTTACTCTTCAAATTATTCCTTTTCTTCATTCTCTCTCTCTTCTTAAATTACATTTGGATTGAAGATGTTTTATCTCAGGGTTTGGATTTTTTCTTCCTTGTGGAATCCTGAGGTGGTAAAGTTGAAATTCCACTTTTAACTTGTCCTCATAAGATCTGAAGAAGTCCCATGTGAGACTTTTTCTTTTAGTTTATGAGGCATGAAATAAATAAACATTAACATAGTTCACAAAGTTAATTTTATGTAATGCTATGGATGCTAGTATACCAAACACATTATTACTGTTTTACCTTATTATTATATTATTGTTATGGACTGAGTTGAGTTCCTCCAAATTCAAATGTTGAAGCTCTACCCCCCAAGATGACTGTATTTGAAGATAGAATCTTTTAGAAGGTAATTATGGTTAAAATGAGGTCAAGAGTGAGACCCTAACCCAATAGCACCGATGTCCTTATAAGAACAGCAAGAGTCACCGGGAGCATGTGTGCAGAGGAAAGACCACGTGAGGCACAGTGAGCACATGTCCATCTGTGAGAAGAGAGGGCTCACGAGAAACCGACCATTCTAGCATTTTCATCTTGGACTTCCAGCCTCCAGAACTGTGAGACAATAAACCAGCTTCTGTTGTTTAAGCCACCCTGTCTTTAGTGTCTTGCTATGGCATCTCAAACAGACTAATACAATTATTATTCCAATTTTTATACACATCTGTTTGCTTGTAAAGGATGAGATGGTTGGTCATATTAAAGTTATTTAGCTAGTACCCTCCCTTTCAAAAATTTATAATAATTATCAATCTCTTTCCCTGTTAAATATCTGAAAATACTAATTACTTTCATACATAAATTTAATGACTCACAATTACCATTAATTAGTACAACACCATATTCTTATAATAATAAACATACACTTAAAACCTTAGCTAACTAACACAATTTCAAATTTTGGAGACTTTTCACTCTAAGTAACATCTAAAATGCTTGCCTATATTTGTCAATAAATATTCAAATATTAAAGATAAATCTAAAAGGCATGTGTCATTCCTATTACTGGCATTATTTCCAATTAGATATGAGTTCCCTATGCAATCACGTGATTATTGATCAAACAGAAGATAAGGCTGCAAAAAAGCGGGAAATATTAGACTTCCCAAGATTGAGATCAGGCAAAGCCAAATAGCAGATTGCAGCCCAACAGTGAGGTCAAAGCTAAACTATGATGCGTCCTTATGCTTTATGCCAGCACTTCCTGCTAAACCCAGTTAAAAACAAAAATGCCCAAGTGAGCACTAGCCTTCCAGAGGCTCAGATCTTTGGGGGAATGCAATGTCATTTTTAGAATATCTTAAATTCATGATCTGAAAAGTTTTACAGTTTTGTTGGGGTATTTATAGTAAAAAACAGACAGCATTTGAAAGTATATTTTGTAATGTTTATTTTTGAGAGACAGAACATGAGTGGGGGAGGTGTGGGGGGGCGGGGCAGAGGATCTGAAGCGGGCTCTGAGCTGACAGCAGAGAGCCGGATGCAGAGCTCTAACCCACGAACTGTGAGATTATGACCAGAGCGAAGTCAGATTTTTAACTGACTGAGCCATCCAGGCACCCCCTTTTTAAAAATATATATTTTAAATATTTATTTATTTTTGAGAGACACAGACATAACATGAGTGGGGGAGATCATTTGAACATTCTGTATGGAACAAGCTGTCTAGATGAATTCCTTCATTCTCCAAGAGCTTATCCTCTGAAGTTTTCAGCCACAGTGTGCCTGTCCCTAAGTCCCATCAAAGCCATCTGAATGCCCTTAGCTACCTCAGAGGGGGGCTCATCACATCTGTGATTGAGTCAGATTCTAACATTGGGATTAGGTACAGTTTCATTGACATACCTTGGCTGGATCAGTCGGGAGAGCATGCAACTCTTGATCTCCCTGTCGTGGGCTCAAGCTCCATGTTGGACATAGAGATTACTAAAAAATAAATAGGGGAGGGGCGCTTGGGTGGCTCAGTCGGTTGAGCATCCAACTTTGGCTCAGATCATGATCTCACAGTCTGTGAATTCGAGCCCCGCGTCGGGCTCTGTGCTGACAGCTCAGAGCCTGGAGCCTGCTTCAGATTCTGTGTCTCCCTCTCTCTGCCCTTCCCCTGCTCATGCCCTGTCTCTCTCTGTCTCAAAAATAAATAAAAATATTAAAAAATAAAAAATAAATAGGTGATAGAGATGATAGATTAGATAGATAGATAGATAGATAGATAGATATCTAATAGATAGACAGCAGGTAGTTAATAGATAGGTGAGAGAGAGACAGAGACAGAGAGAAAGATAAAGAAGTACCATTTCTGGAAGAGCACAAGCAACTCTCTGGGAAGTATGTATTTTTGATAAGTTGTATTTTCTTTTTCATTTTGTTCAAAATATTTGTAAATTTCTCTTGAGACTTCTTCTTTGACCCATGTGTTATTAAGAACTTTCTAAAATTTTTTCAACTATTTTAGGATTTCCAGCCGTCTTTTTGTTATTAATTTCTAGTTTAATTCCATTGTGGTCTGAGAACATACTTTGTATGATTTCCACTCTTTAAATTTGTTAAGGTGTGATTTATGGCACAGAATGCAGTCAGTCTTAGGGAAAGAGTCACGAGAGCCTGAGAAGAATGTGTATTCTGCTGTTGTTGGATTGAGTATTCTATAAACGTCAAGTTGATTGATAGCGCTATTCAGATCAACTACATTCTTACTGGTTTCTGCTTGCTTTATCAATTACTGAAAAAGGGTTGTTGAAGTCACCAACTATTATAGTGGATGTGTCTGTTGTTCCTTGAAGCTCTATTGGTTTTTGCCTCACATATTTTGATGCTGTGTTTTTGGTGGCTACACACTTAGAATTGTTACGTCTTCTTGGGGAATTCAGGTCTTTATCATTTTGTAATGCCCCCCTTTATTGCTGATAATTTTCCTTGTTCTGAAGTCAGTGTTCTTTGAAATTAATGCAGTTACCAGTTTTCTTTATATTAGCATTAACATGGTATATCTTTCTCTATCTCTTTACTTTCAACCAATCTGATTTCTGTACTTAAAGAGGGTTTATGGTAGACGGGTATATTTGAGGTTTTTTTTTTTTTTTAAGTTTATTTATTTATTTTGAGAGACACAGAGACAGCACAAGTGAGGGAGGGGCAGAGAGAGAGGGAGAGAAAAAGAATCCCAAGTAAGCTCCACACTGTCAGTGCAGAGCCCAACGTAGGGCTCAAACCCACAAAACCATGAGATTATGACCCGAGCCAAAACCAAGAGTCAGACGCTCAACTGACTGAGCCAGCCAGGAACACTGAGTTTTGTTTTTTGATCCACTCTGACAACCATTGCCTTTTCATTTGGGTTTTTAGATCACTCATATTGATTGATGATTAATAAAGTTAGATTAGGGGTGCCTGGGTGGCGCAGTCGGTTGAGCGTCCGACTTCAGCCAGGTCACGATCTCGCGGTCCTGAGTTCGAGCCCCGCGTCAGGCTCTGGGCTGATGGCTCGGAGCCTGGAGCCTGTTTCCGATTCTGTGTCTCCCTCTCTCTCTGCCCCTCCCCCGTTCATGCTCTGTCTCTCTCTGTCCCCAAAATAAATAAACGTTGAAAAAAAATTAAAAAAAAATATATAGTTAGATTAATATCTACCATATTTGCAACAGTTTTCTGTTCATCATAACTGGTGTTTGTTTCTTGCTTCCTCTTTCCTGCTTTCTCTGGTTTAAATTAAACATTTTATTATTCCACTTTGTTTTATCTCTTAGCATACAAATTACACTTCGTTAAAAACATTTAGGGGCACCTGGGTGGCTCAGTCGGTTAATTGTCTGACTTAGGCTCAGGTCATGATCTCATGGTTTGTGAGTTCAAGTCCCACGTTGGGCTCTGTGCTGACAGCTCAGAGCCTGGAGCCTGCTTCAGATACTGTGTCTCCCTCTCTCTCTGCCCCTCCTCCACTCACGCTCTGTCTCTCTTTCTCAAAAATAAACACTTAAAAAAATGAAAAAAATTTTAGTGGTTGCCTTACAGTTTGCAATATACATTTACAACTAATCTAAGTTAACCTTCAAATAACGCTGTATCAAATTCACATGTAGTGTAGCTATCTTATAACAACAGTATTCCCAGATCCTCCCTCTCATCCCTTATAGGAATGCTGTCATTCCTCTCATGTATCCATATGTTATAATCACCCAATACATTATTATTGTTGTTACTAGTATTATTATTACTTTAAACATATATCTTTTAGCTCAGTTAAGAATAAGAAAACATTTTCTCAGGAAAAAGGAAGGAAGGAAGGAAGGAAGGAAGGAAGGAAGGAAGGAAGGAAGAAAAAGAGAAAAATAGGGACTATATAAAACTAAAAAGCCTCTTACAGCAAAGGAAAACATCAACAAAATAAAAATGCAACCCAAAGAATGAGAGAAAATATTTGCAATCATATATCTGATAAGGGATAAATGCCCACAATAAATAAAGAACTCATATAACTTAACAGAAAAAAATATGATTAAAAATGGGCAGAGGACCACCTCACACCTGTCAGAATGGCTAAAATTAACAACACAAGAAACAATAGGTGTTGGCAAGGATGTGGAGAAAGGGGAACCCTCTTGCACTGTTGGTGGGAATGCAAACTGGTACAGCCACTCCGGAGAATAGCATGGAGGTTCCACAAGAAACTAAAAATAGAAATATCTTTCAATCCAGCAATTGCACTATTAGGTATTTACCCAAAGGATAACAAAAATACAGATTTGAAGGGGTGTATTCACCCCAGCGTTTATAGCAGCACTACCAACAGTAGCCCAACTATGGAGAGAGCCCAAATGTCCATTGACTGATGAATGGATAAAGAAGATGTGGTGTATATATACAACAGAATATTACTCAGCTATCAGATAGAATGAACTCTTGCCATTTGCAATAATGCAGATAGAGCTAGAGTGTATTATGCTAAGCAAAATAAGTCAATCAGAGAAAGACAATATATGATTTCACCCCTATGTGGAATTTAAGAAACAAAACAGATAAACATATGGGAAGGGGTGGGGAGGGAAGAGAGGGAAACAAACCACAAGAGACTCTTACTGATAAAGAACAAACTATAGGTCAATGAAGGGAGGTGAATGGGAGATGGGCTAGGTGGATGATAGATTCTAAGTAGGACACTTGTGATGAGCACTGGGTGTTGTATGTAAGCGATGAATCACTGAACCCTACTTCTCAAACCAATATTGCACTGTAGGTTAACTAAAATTTTAATTAAAAAGAAAGAGGGCCTAGACAAGCTGACCTCTAAACACTCTTTTATTCTAACATTCTATAATCCCATAATAAAATGTGAGATTACTGATACATGAAAAAAAAATGAGCAGAGGATTTGAATAGACATTTTTCCAAAGAAGACCTACACATGACCAACAGGTACATGAAAATGTGCTCAACATCACTAATCATCAGAGAAATGCATATCAAAACAACAATGAGATATCACTCCACCCTTGTTAGAATGGCTATTACCCAAAAGAAAAGAAAAGAAATAAAAAGTGTTAGCGAGGATATGGAGAAAAGGGAGGACCTGTGCACTGTTGGTGGGAATATAAACTGGTGCACCACTATGGAAAAAGTATGGAAGGCACTCAAAATATTAAATATAAAACCACCATATGACCCAGTAATTCCACTTCCAGTATTTATCTGAAGGGAATGAAATTATTTTGAAAAGATATCCACACTGCCATGTTCACTGCAGAATCATTTACAACAGTCAAGATATGGAAACAATCTAACCGTCCATTGATAGATGAATGAGTAAAGAAGATGTGCCATGAATATATATTGAATAATATATATATTTTTTATGACTGAATAGTCATAAAAAAGGAAGGAAATTTTAGAAAAATGACGAGAAAAATGGATGGACCTAGAAGGTAGTATGCTAAGTGAAATAAGTCAGAAAAAAAAAAAGACAAAGACTATGTGATCTTATGTATATGTGGACTCTAAAAAAAATAATTGAACTGGGGCACGTGGGTGGCTCAGTTGGTTAAGTGTCTGACTTTGGCTCAGGTCATGATCTTGTGTTTCGTGAGTTCGAACCCCTCACTGTGCTCTCTGCTTTCAGCACAGACCCCGCCTCAGATCCTCTGTCCCCTCTTTCTCTGCCGCTCACCTGCTGGTTTCCCCCCTCCTTCAAAATCAATAAATAAACTTTAAAAAATAAAAAATAATTGAACTTATAGACACAGATCACCAATTGGTAGTTGCCAGAGGTTGGAGGTAAGGGTGGGTGAAAAGGGTGGAGATGGAGAAAAAGAATAAGAAATATGATTTTTTTTTTTTAATTTTACCTTGTTGGGACACCTGAGTGGCTCAGTTGGTTGAGTGTCTGACTCTTGATTTCAGCTCAGGTCATGATCTCAGGGTTGTGGGATGGACTCCACATAGGGCTCTGCACTGAGCGTGGAGTCTGCTTAAGATTCTCCCTCTCCCCTGCTTCCTCTCTCTCTCTCTCTAAAATTAAAAAAAAAAATATTACCTTCTTTTATTGCTTCTCTGATGGTCTTCCTTTCCTTATAAAAATCCAACTTTCTGACCTATATAACTTTCTTTCTCCATGAAGAACTTTTAATTTTTTTTTTAAATATTTACTTATTTTGGGGAGACTGCAAGTGAGGGAGGGGCAGAAAGAGGATCCTAAGTGGGCTCTGTGCTGACAGGGTGACATCAGCGAGCCTGATGTGGGGCTCAAACTCACGAACCCTGAGATCACGATTTGAGCCAAAGCTGAACCAACCAACTGAACCAGCCAGTTGCCCCTCTCCACGAAGAACTTTTTAAACATTTCTTTCTGGACAGGTGTGCTGGCAGTGAGTTCCCTCAGTTTTTGTTTTACCGAGAAATCTTTATTTCCCCTTCACTTTGGAAAGATAATTTTGCTGGATATAGAATTATATAGTTTTTTTCTTTCAACATTTTAAATATTTCACTCTACTCTCTGCTTGCTTACATGTCTTCTAATGAGAAGTCTTCTGTAATTCTTATGCTGGTTTTTCTATACACAAGACCCTTCTCATACCACCATCTATTTTCCAGACTTTATCATTGATTTTATGTAGTTGTAATATGAAATACCTAAGCGTAGATTTTTTTTTTTTGGTATTTATCTTAGTGTTCTCTGAGTTTCCTGCATCTCTGGTTTTGTCTGTCATTATTACTTCAAATATTTCCCCTTCTTTGTCTTTCTTCTTTTGGTATTCCAACTTTGTAGATGCCATACCTTTTGAAACTTTCCCCCACAGTTCTAGAATATTTTGTTCTGCCTTCTTTTTTTTAAACTTTCAATTTGGGAACTTTCTATTGGCATATCTTTAATGTCTCTGCTTCTTTCCTCGGCTGTGGTGAGTATACTGATGAGTCCATCAAAGGCTTTCTTTGCTTTTGATTTGTAGGATTTCCTTTTAATTATTTGTTATAGTTTCCATCTCTCTGCTTACATTATCCATCTGTTCTTGTGTGTTGTCTACTTTTTCCATTACAGCCCTTAACATATTAATCACAGTTATTTTTAATTCCCTGTCTAACCATTTTAAAATCTGTGTCATATCTGAGTCTGGTTCTAATGCTTCCTTTTCCTCTTCAGGCTGTGTTTTTTCTTGCCTTTTAGCGTGCCTTATAATATTTTATTAAAAGCGAGGCATGATGTATTGAGTAATAAGAATTGAAGTAAGACCTTTAGTGTAAGGTTTTATGTTAATCTAAGAGTTGGGTTCTGTTTAATGTTTGTTGTAACTGTAGATGTCAGGGGCTTCAGATTTGTCTAATGTCTTTGTTTTTGTCTCTCTTGTTGCCTTTGGGCTCCTTAAATAAAGTCTGTGCCTTGAAGCTTTTTCAGCTATAATCCAGTGTTGTTATACTGGAGTCCTATTGATGTGGTGGTAAAGTGTTGGGGAGAGGAAGCATGCCGTAACTGCTTGATTAAATCTCAGGGCTTTTAATAGGCCTATGTCCCTGGGCCCCCTCCTTCACAAGTGTTTCTTAGCTTCTCTTCCTACCCTTAAATTCTGGCAAAATTCTTCCTGCTGGATTTCGAGAGTAACCATTTGCTACGGAGGATTCTCTGGATATAGCTCACAATGGTAACTTCTCTCTGCTCCTGCCACAGCCATGAGGGGACTTTCCTATAAGAACAGGATCACTTCCAAGCCATTTCCATGTTGAAGCTGAAATCAGAAATTCTGTATCTATATTTTTGGAGTAATGGAAAAATCTAAACCACATAGGCTTAAATGATGAAGGAATTTCTTTGCTTGTATAACTGGGAATTTCAGAGGTAGTTCAAGGTTTATGTTTGGTTAGATCTTATGGGTCAACAACACCAATAAGAACACAGATTCCTTTCATTTCTCTCTTCTATCTCCTTAGTATCATCTATAATCTGCCAAAAATTTCCAAGTCTACATGCTTTCTCAGAGAGAAAAAATAACTTTTCCCAACACTGGAGAAAGGTCTTAGGTTTCTATTTTGATTGAGCATTTCAGGTCACATGTTTATTGTATCAGTTAGCTATTGCCACAAAGTGCCGTGTAACAACTACAGAATCTTGGTGTCATTTAACAAGAAGTATTACTCATGTGTCTGACAGTTGTCTAGAAGATCTGTTAATGTCATCTGGGCTCTCTGACATGCTTACAGGCTGGGTGGGGTGTGCTGATTTAGTGTGGGGTGGACTGGGTGGCTCTACTTCAAGTTAGGGAGGTTCTACTCCACTGTCCTTCATTTTCCTAGGATCTGAGGCTAGGTAAGTCTGCTATTGTTATAGAAATGACAGGACTTCAAGAGAGGAAGTGAAAACAGAAAGCATCTTAAGGCCTCTGCTTGAAACTGGCCTAGTGTTAATTCCACCCACAATGCTACTGGTCAAAAGAAGGCCAACATCAGGGGACAGGAAAGTACTTTCTTCCCACCATGAAGTCATAATAAGCATGTAAATAAAGAATGGAAATTAAAGTCGAACACTCAAACTGTTGCTCTCACAAGTAAAGCAACCACTGCTTTCACAGGAATATGAATGCCTTGATTGACAAGAACCAGTTAAAACCCATCCTTGGAGCTACTGGTTGATTTGTACCCTATTAATTTGTTAGGGCTGCCATAACAAAGTACCTCAGAGAGGTGAGTTATAAAATTTATTTTTTCTTTTTACTTTGGCCTGTAGATGGCCATCTTCTTCCTATGTCTTGACATGGTCTTCCTTCTGTGTATCTATGTCCTAATTTCCTCTTTTATAAGGACTCCAGTCCTATTGGATTAAAGGCCACCCTAAGAAAAGTCACCAAAAATGTCCACTGCATGGAAGACACTGGAGGAGCAGTATTGTGGTTAGCTATGCCCAGACCACAGAATATACCACCTAGGAACATGGCTGGGTCAGCCCTTATCACAAGATGTGAGAGCAGTACACTTCTTCCACACCAGGGGCATGCTGTGTTCTGCTGTGATAGCAAGTCCAAACTCCTTACCTTCTGAGGGCTGCTGGAAGTCCCTCTCTAGTGCAAAGAATTATTTTGTCATATATTTATGTAAGAAGATAGGAAAAGTCTACTCTGACTATTGGATCAAAATCAAAGAGTGGCAAATAACCTACTGAGAAATCTGGTGACCTCTCAACCATTTTCTTGAACAGGCCCCACTTCAAGCATGACTGGAGTTTTTTCTAGATGACAGCCTCACGTTGGCATTTTTAAAAGAACAAAAGTTTGTAGGTGAGTGATTGATGCTTTTCTTGGCACACCTGAGCTTTTCTTTCCTGGTGAGTGAGCAGCAGTAATTCAATATTAAGTACAATCATGACTGTACTTAAGCTCAAGTTGAACAGGTCATGAAAAGTCATCGTTGTGAACACTTGTGACTGGACAGAGTGATATGCATGTGTAGCCTCTACTAGGAACCACCATTAGTCATTCCTGTGGAAAGAGCCAGTGTCAGTGGACTCACAGTATTAGTTTGCTGGGACTGCTGTAACAAAGTACCCACAAAGTGGGTGGCTTAAACAACAGAAATTTCTTGTGTCACAGCTCTGGAGGTCAGAAGTCTTAAATTAAATTATTGGCAGGGTTGCTTCTTATGGCTTTGAAGAAGAATCTGTCTTTTGTCTCTTGCCTAACGTCTTGTACTACTTTGCAGGCAATCTTTGGTGCCCTTTGGCTTGCAGATATATATCCCCAATTTCTGCCTCCATTTTTATATGTCTGTCATGCTCTGTGTATGTGTCTCTGTATCCAAATTTCACTTTTTTATAGGGACACTAGGCATATTGAATTAGGGCTCACCCAAATGACTTCAAATTAATTTAACTAGTTACATCTGCAACTACCTTATTTCCAAATTAGGTCACATTCTGAGGTACTGAGAATTAGAACTTCGACATATAAATTTGGGTTTGTATGGGTTGAGGGGGAACACAACTGAATCCATAACAATAAGCAAGGTACCCACTAACCACATGGATCTTATTTCTTATAACAAACATGAATCCCCAGCAGCTCCTGGGAGTGGGTTTTGACTGGTTCTTATCAATCAGGGTACTCATATTCCTGTGAATATATAGAGTGGTAGCATCAAATCAATAATAATCAAGTAAAATAATTATCAGGAGGTACCAGAATGATGCCATCTGGGACCTCACTTTCTTTAGTTATGGTTTAATCTAGGAGTAAGTATTTAGAACAACTGAAAGAGTAGAATCCTTTAAATCATCTTCACTGAATATCATTTTTCTAAACTGAACTATGATTTTGAGATTATACATTGTGACCAAGTCTTGGCAAGCCCTTATATTTTTTTGTTGACTACAGTCCCTTGTGTCTTAACAGTGAAGTAGAAAAGCCGCCCACCCAAACAGAAAGCCAGCCTATTTAGTCTCCGAAGTGAGTTGATGGAGTATCCAGAAAGCCCTTTAGGTTAGAAATAATAGGAACTACATTGAGATGCCTAAACAAGTAAGTATGGGGATGTTTATACAGACCCAGGGTGTCTCCCAAATCCTATAAACAGGAGTGCTGCAGTCCCAGGAACAAAGGTCTCTAGGACAATCAAGAAATTATCACTTCCCAGTTCTCTGATTCTTCTATGTTCTTCTCTGCTCTATTTTCTCTCTCTTTACATTTTTCTCTTTGTCCTCCCCTACTCCTCCTCCTTTTCATTTTTCTCCTCTTGTCATCCTTCTCTTTTTCCCTTTCTCCTCTGTTCTCCAAGCTCTCTCCACACTGCCTTCTTCTGGCTCTCCAATTCCTATGCAGACAGACAATCTTCTTGGTATGGTATACCTAAAAATGCTAAGAAAAATACAGAAACATCTTTTAAGATACCAAACTGAGTTTGGGAAGCAAGAATATCCCTTTGAGTGTAACTATTCTATGTTGTCTGTTGAATACACACCTGTTAGAATGGCTATGGCCAAAAGGACAGGAAATAACAAGTGTTGGAAAGGGTGTGGAGAAATGTACCCCACCCCTGCCCAGGGTCTATGGGAGAGTCCTGCACTTCACAAACACACTTGGCCGGCCAGCCAATATCAGAACAAAAGGAATGCTTTTTAACAAGAAGAAAGGAAGGGTGACTGCTACATGAGTAAACAGTGGTGTCTTCCATACACACAGAGCATTCAGCACCATCCAGAACACATTCCCATCCTTTACTTTTCAAATAAAAGTTACTTACCTGACATTATCAAATTCTGGAGGAGGTCTCTAGACCAAATGCTTATTTCAACCCACTGGTCTCAGACATCCATTCCCCCTGCCCATCCATGTCTCCTGGCTTCTAGATCCACCATGCATCTCTCTTTGGGTCTGTCAGATTTATTTCACTTAATCTTTACCCAAAACAAACAAACCTGGGAAATAAAAACTATTATAGATGTGGAACCGAGTTCAGACAGATGGTAACTTGCCAAAGCCCCAAAGCTAGTGCATGGTGGTCCAGGAATCCAAAGCCAAATCTGCCTGACTTCAGAGCCCATGCATCTAATCACCAGAACAAACATGGTACCTATGGGTGGATTTTGTTCTAGCCCCTACACAGTGTCTCTTGAATAACAAGCACACACAAAAAATGTCTTGACTGAGTGACTCTTGAGAACAAAATACTTCCAGCTGTTGTAAAATTTTGAAATAGCTCTAATTAGTATAGGCATACCTCTGAGGTCTAGAATCAGGAAGTCTGCTGCCCGTTAATAGCACCTGCATATGTGATATGCCACGTGGAAGGAGCTGCCACTGGGAATAAGCCTTCTGGCTACCGCCTTCAAAAAGACCACAGTTGAAAAGAACAGTTGGAACATCTGAAAAGAACAATAGATCCTGCTTTCGTAGGGCGACTTATGAACACAGACAAATGAAACTAAAAAATACATTTCCAAGGTGAGGCAGTGAAAAAAAATGTCGACTTTGCAAAAGCCTAGCGGACTTGGGTTTTGAAATGATTTCTGTCACAGCTACTCATAAAACATTTGAGAACATTTCTTAACCTCTCTGAGCTTTAGTTTTCTCATCCATCCGGTGCATAATGTTAATGTCTGCCTCATAAGACACAAAGGAAATAGTGCATGAAAATGATCTGCAACAATGGGAACTGACTGGATATATCTTTTCTTGCTTTGTATGTATGTACTGTGACTTGGGGGCTTACACCTTGTAATGGAAAGTCTATGACCTTCATTTAGATGGTTTGGATTCATATCATCCTCTGATCCTGAGAAAGTTATCCTTTCTGATCCTCTTTGTATATCAGTCTGCTTCCTTTTTCCATTTGACAAATTCTTATTGAGTATCTACTATGTTTTGGGCACTAGACTAGACCAGGGGAGTCACGACCAACACAATTCACAGCCTCCTTGTAGGTGCTGAATGAAGGACAAGAAACATTGTGTGTAGTGCAATGGCTGGCACATAATAGTTTGGTCTGCATTGCAAACCCAGTCCATGAAAGATGAAAGGATGTTAAATAGAGGTATAGGAGTCTGGGTTACTCTCCTACTGGTGTTGTAACAAATGACCACGTAGTGGCTAAATGACACAAATTTATTATCCTCCAGTTGTGTGGGCTAAAAGCAAGATGTCAATAGGGCTGCCTTCCTTCCTGGAGGCCCTAGGGGGAGTGATAAATACTGAACTGTGTTCCCCCAAATTCATATATTGAAGCCCTAACCCCTCCAGTGTGGCTGAGTTTGGAGATAGGACCTTAAGAAGGAAATTAAAGCTAAATGAGATCATAAGGGTGGGGTCCTAATCCAATAGGATTGGTGGCCTAATAAGAAGGGGAAGGGAGAGATCTCTCACCTCATGCACACGTACCAAGGAAAGGCCAAGTGGGGACACAATGAGAAGACACCACCTACAAGCCAGGAAGAGGACCTTCATAGGAACCTACCTGGCAGTCACCTTGATCTTGGAATTCCAGCCTCCAGAATTGTGAGAAATAGATTTCTGCTGTTTAAGCCACTGGGTCCATAGTATTTTGTTATGGCAGCCTCAGCAGACTAATATGGGGAGAATTCTTTTTTGTTTGTTTTGTCTTGCTTTGCTTTGCTTTGCTTTTTTCCAGATTCTAAGGGCTGCTTGCATTCCTTGGCTCATGGCTCTCCTCCTCCTCCAGCTTCAAAGCCAGCAATGTTGCATCTCTCTAACCACAGCTGGAAAAGGTGCTGTACTTTTAAGGGTTTGTATGATTTGATTGCGCCCATCTGGATAATCCAGGATAATCTCCCCTTGCCAAGATCCTCAACCTTAATCACATCTGCCAAGTCCCTTTGGCCAAGTAAAGTAATATTCAGTTCCTGGGGACTAGGTCATGGACATCTGTGGGGCCATTACTCCTTCTACCCAAGGGTCAAGAGGGTCAGTTTGGTGTAAGGATTCTGGTAGAACATCCAAGAAGTGCACAGAAAGAGAGATTCATGCCTTGTATTTGCAATGTGTGTGTGTAACAGCTTCTCTCCCACCACAAATATCCTCAACCAAAGAGAGGGAACAGAGGTGGTCTGGCCAGATGTTTTCCCCTCTAGACATGGTTGTGTAGTACATGGTCCCATAACACTTTGAGTTAGCAACTCTGGTTTGCTAGTTTCTCTTCTATAGCATATACAGTAAAACCTTGGTTTGTGAACATAATTCATTTCAGAAACATGTTTATAATCCAAAGCACTTGCATATCAAAGCAAATTTCCCCTTAAGAAATAATGGAAACTCAGATGGTGTGTTGCACAACCCAAAAATATTCATATAAAAATGGTTACAATGCTGTAATATAATATAAAATAATAAAGAAAATATAAAGAAAAATAAACCAAATTAACTTGCACTTACCTTTGAAAACCTTCGTGGCTGGTGTGAGGGAGACAAGAGAGGAGGGTTATGGTGTAGGACAACTTGCCCTATCACTAACGGAATCACTGCTTCCATTGGCTCAATGGAATCTTTTCTGCATGGGTGACATTGTATATACTTGCATGGATGTTGACTACAATACAGTATTAATAAACTCTTGTCATATACTGTATTTAATGTAACTGGCAATGAGGCAGCAGAGGAAAGGGTCTCTATCAGCAGGCAGCCTGACCTAGAATGAAGCAAAGCGTTCCTAAGCTCACACTTGTATGGAAAAGCAAAGGACTGTCCATAGGTGCTTTGAAGTGACAAAAAAATACACTAGTGCCAATCGTGGGCACCTTCTGACGTTCTGAAAAATCACTGATTTCTGCCAAACATCATGGCCTGAGACCGAGCATCCGAGCATGGGAGTTGATCACCCATAATCCCACAGCAAGATAGAGAGACAGAACCATTGGCTCAGTTGTGACCATGTGATATTTAGCATCACATGCCACCCATACTGCGAGACATTGCTGTTTTATCAAGTTAAAATTCATTATAAATGTTTGCTTATCTTGCAGAATACTTGCAGAACAAGTTACTTGCAATCCAAGGTTTACTGCACTTGATTCTGATATTGGCAAAAGGTCATAATACCATGATTTTCAGAAATCTACCTCTTCTTCTTTTAGCTCACTAACTAAAAAGCATTAGTTTTGTGTCTTAATGTCAAGGAATGTTCCAGGAGAAAGTGAACCCTAAGATTTTCTCCTGGTATTTTCCTGTGATCACCTGTCCCTCCACATTTTCCTCTACATTCCCCATTGAATCACCTGCCAAAGATACCTTCCAAATTTCTACCTTACTATTCAGAGCTCTACTTTTTAAACTTTAAACTTTTAAAACCACTTAAACTTTAAGCAAGCAAACTAGCGAAACTCTTCCCAAGGGACATCTTCAAAAATCAAATACACTGTGTTAGTTTCCTAGGGCTGTGTAACAAAGTATCATAAACTGGGTCACTTAAAACAATAAAAATGTATTCTCTCACAGTTCTGGAGGCTAGAAGTCTTAAAATCAAGGTGTGAGCAGAGCCTTCCAGGCTCCAGTGAAGTATCCTTTCTTGCCTCTTCCAGTTTCTTTTCTTTTCTTTTTATTATAATCAGATTTTATTTTATTTTTTGTCGTGAACATGATCTTTATTCTTTTTTTTAAATATATTTTATTGTCAAATTTGTTTCCATACAACACCCAGTGCTCATCCCAACAAATGCCCTCCTCAATGCCCATCACCCACGTTCCCCTCTCCCCCATCCCCCATCTACCCTTGGTTTGTGCACAGTCCCAAAGCTGGTTTCCCAAACCCTGGATAACACCGTGCATCTGCATGCTGGTCTACTGTGTTCTAGAACAATTGCCTTGTGAGAGGCAGGCAGCAAACACACTTCAGCGAGTAAAGTGTTTATCTGAGGAGTTTTCATACTCGAAATCACTGGGAAGGAGTCTGTGTTGGATGGAATACATCACCTGGAAAGATAGGTCTGGAATGAAAATAAAAATGTCTTCCCTAAGGCCATGTGGTTGTTGGTGCCCAGGCTGAGCAGGGGGAGAGGGCATCCCATTAGGTAAATGTGACCCAGCCCCTTAAGGTTGGCAGCAGATGAGGAGGAAGGTGGGGAACATCCATCAGGTACCCCCTTGTCAAAAATCCAGAGACAGAAAAATTAAAACCACCAAATCAATAAACAGTATTTAGTAAGAGTTAATCATGCATGTAAGAACAGTTTGTGAACTGGGAGCTTTCAAATTTAAAACTGACAGGAAGCTCAGGGCATGATTTTATAGGACAGCTTATTAAGTGAAAATGAGGAAGTTGTTTAATGTTTTTGCATGATTGGTTATTATAATAGGAGTTTCCAGATGGCAGGGAATTGGTTAAAAGTGGTCATCTTATACCATTTTTAGGAAGATGACTTAAGTTCTGTTTTGTTTGTTTGTTTGTTTTTTATGTAGTCACCACACCCAGTATGGAACCCAATGCAGCGCCTGAACCCGTGACCCTGAGATCATGACCTGAGCTGAGATCAAGAGCCAGATGCTTGACTGAGCCACCCAGGCACCGCTTAAGTTTCTTTAAAAAAAAAAAAAATTAATAATTTGGGGCACCTGGGTGGCTCGGTTTGTTAAGCATCTGACTTAGGCTCAGGTCATGAACTCATGCTTTGTGAGTTCAAGCCCCACACTCTTTCTCTCTCTCAATCTCTCTCTCTCTCAAAAATAAACAGATTTTAAAAAATAAAAATAATTAATAATTCATTTTATTTAAACAATATGACAAAACTATTTCAACATTTATTAATGACATTTTTCCATTTTTTTCATAATAGATCTTTGCAATCCAGTGTGTATTTTATGCCTACAGCACATCTCAATTTTTTTTTAATTGAAATATAGTTGACACACCATGTTACATTAGTTTCAGGGGCAATATAGTGTTTTGACAAGTCTGTAGACTAAAGTTTGTTTTATTTACTTTTACAAGCATTTACAAGAAAAGGCCAAAAAAAAAAAAAAAGAAAAAAAAAGAAAAGGCCAAGTTAAGTTTCGCTTGTTTTGCCAAATAAGTTAATTAAATTTCACTTATGGGGCTTAGATGGCTTTGTCTGCTCAAAGGATTCTAAAATCAAATCTCTATTCTGTATTTCACTTTAACACCCCTAAACCGTGAACCCACACTGGGGTGGGATGTCTCTAGGCATAGACACTCATAGAATTGTAATTATAAGCAATGCTGCATTGTTCATGGCTCCCTTACTTTGTTTTTGTTTTTTTAATGTTTATTTATTTTTGAGAGACAGACAGTGCAAGCAGGAGAGGGGCAGAGAGAGAGGGAGATGCAGAATTTGAAGCAGGCTCCAGGCTCCAAGCTGTCAGCACAGAGCTCCCTGCAGGGCTCGAACTCACAAACTGTGAGATCATGACCTGAGCCAAAGTCGGATGCTCAACTGGCTGAGCCACCTAGGCACCCCATGGGTCCTTTACCTCTGAAAGCTCATCTTATCAACCGTGGTCCAGTCAGGAGACAGAAACTCAACTGGTTCACTTCATGAGGAGAACTTAGTATAGAGAATTGTTCACCAGGTATTGGAAAACAGAAAGTGCAAAAAGGGGTCATGGAGGTGTCGTGGAGGAACACTCACGGGAAGCAGCAAGCACCCCTAGCACTGGAGGCACACAGGGAAGAGGCTGGGATTACTAAAACATAAATGCTGACAGGAGAGATCCTATGCAGGTAAAGTTCATGCTGCTGAGGGGCCAGCAGCTGGCTGGTGTTCATGTCTCTGATCTTGGAAGAGAGTCCCTGTGGGGCTGAAGGAAGACCTCTGAGGAGGGGGCACTGACCAGCTGGTGCCCCTGTCTCTGAGGGACACATGAGAGAGCTGGTTTTGTGGGCATTGGGAAAACTGCCAACTAGACCTGGCTGCTATAGGAACAAACTGTTGATGGCACTGTGGGGAGCAGGGTGGGACAATGCTGACAGGAACAAGAAGCATCATAGAGAAGAGCAAGTCCTTTTCCCTCCACTCATGCCCCTAGTGATGAAGCCTAGCAGCTGACTGAGCAGGGATGGGTCTCAGTCCAGCCTACAGAGCAGAGCATAGAGGGGAGAGTTGGGACCTGGGACACAATAGCTCTGTGGCTGGCACAGTCCACCCCTTTGGCTACTCAGCATCCACGTACAGCTCTCTGTGCATTTCCCAAACACCAGCTAGACCACTCTAGGTGTCCACCTAAAAAGTTGAAACTACCCTTTGAACAACTCAGCTATTCCACCTCTCTCCCTAAGATGAGGGAGACCCAGGGTCTCCCAAGTCACTGGGTCCATCTCTAGGTAGTTTGAAACCAGGGCTTTGACAGCCACAGAGCTCAAAGCGGCTTGAATGGGTGAACAGAATGCCTGCATTCACCAAGTGGCCTCGCTGATCTTGAGAGCCTTTCCATACAATTTCTAACTTTTTCTTGGTACTTGTCTTTCTGCATTTTATTTCATTCAGGGATCAACAGGGAAGCACCCTAATTTAATACCCATAAAACTGACCCCCAGCCCATGTCTCCTGGTGAATGAAAATGCTGGACTGAAATTTCAAAGGCTATGAATTCACCTCTCTTTTGACTGGTCTTTTTTTTTTTTTTTTAATGTTTATTTATTCATTTTGAGAGAGAGAGAGAGGGGCAGACAGAGGAGGTGAGAAAGAGAAAACGTGCACAAGCTGGGGAGGGTCAGAGAGAGAGTGAAAGAGAGAGAATCTCAAGCAGGCTCCACGCTTGTCTTGGAGCCTGACATGGGGCTCAATCCCACAATCCTGGAATTATAACCTGAGTTGAAATAAAGAGTCAGATGCTCAACTGACTGAGCCATGTAAGCACCCTGGCAGTCTGATTTTTTTCCTAAGGTAGTCTGGGGCTCTTGTGACCCTAGAACTTCTAAGAGTTTCAAAACAGTTCATAAAAGGACAACTATGAAAGGAAGTTATTCCCCAATGGCAAATAGTTTTTAAAATTATGTCTACATTTAATGCCTTAAAAATTCTAAAACATTGGCTGTTAAAGTGAGGCTGCAAACTGGCAACCTAAATGTTGCCATAGTCACTTCTGTTTGTGAGCACAATGTCTTGCTTTATTTTTAGAAAAAAATCTGAATATCGTTGGACAAGACATGTGGCCTTTACTTTGCCACAGTCACCCAAAGTCCCTAATGCCTCACTCTGGCCAATATACACTACTTGCCAGTTACCTGCACTCAGTTTTCAGCTTGCAATAGTTAAACTAATATTGAAGGTCAATTCTTTTTCAAGGCAGCATGCATGATCACCATAGACTCACTGAACCAAAGACATCTGGTCCACTCTCCTCCCTCCAAGCAGAGTTAATCTGTGATCATTGGCAAAGCTCGGGGCAAAGGGATCCTGTCCCCAGAAGTCCACATCAGAAACCCAGGCAGAGTTTTAAAGAGCATCTCAGTGGGTGCATCCCTTAGGCCAGTCAAGAGGACACATGAGGCTCATTTCTTGGTGTGGGTTTTGAACTCAGCTAAATAAAACATTATGTAAAGCCACAATTTAACAGACTCTGTACCCAGGGCTAAACTCCCTTACTAACAATGCAAGATTTAATCTCCCCAGGGAATGCTTGTCCCTACCCCTCAGAGTAAACTGGAACCAATCTGGATAATCAACAGTAATTTTCTCTTTGGTCTTAAGCAGACTTCTTTTAGTTTACAATAGCCTCTTTCAGATTAATGCTTGGGTCTTTCAAATTCTGCCCCTCCTCCTTCTCTTCCCTAATATGGCACCTAGGTACAAGGATGTCCTTATCTTTTCATGGGGGAAAGCTGCAGTAGGAGGTCCTTGTGTTGCTCTTTGGAGTCCACTTGCCTTGGGGTTGACAGTGTCCTCCACGGGATATCCCTTCTGAATCTGTCAAGGATTGATGAGTTTCTGTACTTACCATACCCAGTCTGGGATCCCACTGGCACTATACATCCCCCTGAGGTTTGCCTGTGCAGACAAGGCAATGCTATGCATTGCAATGCTATGCAATGCTATGAGCATGTCATTTACCTCCAGGGCATGCAGGAAGACTGCATTTCCCAGACTCCCTTGCAGCCAAGTCTGGCCATGTGACTAGTTCTAGCCAAAGGCATGTGGACAGAATGACCTATGCCGCTTCTGAGATTGGCATTCAGATACTGGGTCATTTTACTGTCACCACAGTGACCCCCATGGTAAGCTCATTGTCAGCAACTTCTTTCCACATCCTTCCACCAGGTGTGGAGCTAGTGAATAATGTCCTTGCCACAGGGAAGACAAAGAGTCTAGAAGCTGAATTCTGGCTCTCTTTCTGTCTAATCATGCCTTTGGATCTTTGCTATGTGGGTGCAGGAGCCCCCTGGGAAGCAGCCTCCTTTCATATTTCCAAAGGGCAATAAGGCGAATACCCTCAGTTTTCAGTGGTGCCTTCAACCCATTCAAGAATTCAACCGAGAGAGCAGGAATATTCACTTCTCACCACTTGCTTTCCCAAGCAGCAAGGCTACAAGTTCACATTCAAAGGAAAGGCAGCTTCCACATGACCCCACCACTCCATCCTACCAGGTCTGCATTGCGTTAAATTTAGGCTAACTTGGTCCACTCACCTTGAACCAAATCTGAAGTCTTTCAGTTAACTCGGTGTGTTTTGGATGAATGGGTAGCCCTCTGTTCTTCCGAGGTGTTACGTGGGGTTGGAGGTGGGGGCTGAGGGAGGAGTGGGGGATCTGGTCCTGACACAGCTGTGGCTCCTCTGCCTTCCTTGGAGAGGCCCCTACTCTATCTGTTTCCTAAGCCCCCTGTTTGTACTGGAGGCTGGAATTGTAGTCCATGAACTCACAGTCCAGCTTCTGAGCCCCATCAGAGCCTGGTGTCCTCTCCCATTGATTGTTCGGCCAACTCAGCCCTCTCTGGTGTGGAAATTGTTTGGAACTCACAGTCAGTAGGTCTTGTCCACCAGTCACTGGTGCCACCAACACAGCAACTCCCCTGTCAGCCTCCTAAGGATTCATTTCTGATGCTCCACACTCGGAAGCCCAGGGGTCTGCCTGGATCTTTACCCTGCCACGGGGGAACCAAAGATTCCTAGAAGTGCAAACTCAAATTCTCTTCTTCCCCTTTGCTTACTCAGAGGACCCAACACTCCAAACGGCAAACATAGTCAATGTGGCTCTGCTTCTAAATAGCCACTTGACCTAGGGCAGGAAGAGGGTCAGGGTGTAGGTCTCACTATCTTCCCTGTCACCACCTCTTCTTCTTCCCATGATTCCCTGGGGGCTTCCACTTCTACTTCCTGTCAGCTAGGACATCCTTACATCAAAGCCTCCTCCCAGAGGGGCAACTGCCCCTCCCCTTTCACCTGACTATTTTTGCCAAATGGCTGTTGGGTAAAAAAAGACAGGGATAGAGCTGAAACTCAGATTGGTTTCTTACTTTCAAAACATTATTCTCCCAGAAGCATACTGTTGACAATGAAGCTTGGACTGAAGACCTTGATTATTTTACCATGGAAAGAATGATTTATTCCCCTCAATATTTTTATTTTGATAAACACAGCGTTTCTCAGAACAAACACAAACACACTGACTGACTCCCTCAACCATAAAGTGCTACAGGAGAGCTGTAAGTCTTCAGACAATTCGCGTGGTCTGCTACCAATAGCTGGCTGTCTTCACCTGCTCACACCTGCTCAGACACAGAGGCTCTGCTTACCATCAGATGCTTTGCCTCCCCTCAGGACATGGCCACAAAGCCCGGTGGCAGTCAGGCCAGTCACATCCCCAGTGTGATGGCTAATCCCGATGTTGGAGGACCAGTAACCAGGAGAGATAGCAGTAGAGTATATTTCGATGTGTGAGTCCATTTTCCAGGTGTTCCTAAAGCCCAGAGCTTCTGGTGGTTCGAAAGATCAGCATGCTGTCAACACAGCTGAAACAGCCTGATGTTCCCCTGCACCATTTTTCTTTTTGTCACTCGATGGCACAGAAAAGGATTTGCCACCCCTCGGTAACCCTGAATTTCCAGTTTTCAGTTTTTTCCAGTTTTCCCAGGCTACACATTTAAAAAATGTATCTTTCACCAGAGTCAACCTGAGTACAATGCTCACCCTCCCTCTGTCCTACCTGCTGAATGTGCCTGCGGAAGCTTCACGGCTGTCACTCTGCCCTGCACCACTGTGCCTCCTCACATGGCTCACTCACCTTGAGAGGCGTCCCTTATGCTGTTCCAGGTTCAGTCATCTGTTTCATTTCACACCGGCCACCTGTGCCCTGAGCCTGCCTTTTAATTATACATTAAAAAAAAAAAAAAAACCCACTATGTCAAAGATTCTGACCTGCAATCCCCTTCTCCTTAATTATAGATCTAAGGCTCATTACATAAAAGGTTGGAGCAAAAAGAGTGTAGACTTTGGGAAGAAACAAACCTGCGTTTAATTTTTTTTAATGTTTATTTATTTCTTGAGAACGAGAGACAGACAGACAGACAAACAGAGTGTGAGTGGGGGAGGGCAGAGAGGGAGGGAGACACAGAATCTGAAGCAGGCTCTAGGCTCTGAGGTGTCAGCACAGACCCCAACGTGGGGCTTGAACTCACCAACTGTGAGATCATGACCTGAATCAAAGTTGGACGTGTAACCGACTGAGCCACCCAGGTGCTCCTAAACGAACCTGAGTTTAAATTCTGGCTTCGCTATTTACCAGCTGTGTTACTTTGGGCAAGTCACTTAACCTCTCTCTGTCCAAAGTTTCTCAGCTATATACAGCAGCAGTATGGTGAGCTATGCAGACCTCCACTCTTTCTGCCAGGGGGAAAGAAGCTCACTGAGATTGGAGCTATAGATTCCGTGTGGATAAGAGGGGACCACTGTGGCTGTGATGCATGTACAATGTAAACCAGGCTCTGAAAAGAGTCGAATGATCCTTAGCCCAGTGATGCTGGGGATATTGGTAAGGAGAATGGAGCTCCTTTCTTTGTAAGAGACTAGACTTTGTTGGGTCTGGGTGAAAAAGAGTGCCCATCTTGGTGACTGAGCTTGCTTCCTAGGTAACCAGTGAGGAAATCTGCTGGAAGTATAAAACTGGTCACAAAGGTACCACCCTCCAGCCTGGCCCTGCCCACCTTCTCCCTTAGAGAGTGGCCAGTGCTCAGGCACTGAGAAGCCACTTCTGTACATGATGGAACTTGAGTTTGCAAGTCATAGGAGGCCTTACATAGAGATGGGATTTCCCAAGGGAAAGAGATGGGACACAGGGCTGTAAGGCCTGACCAATGTGACTGCAGGGACAAGAGGAAAGTTGTCTGAGAGCCTCCTCTGAAGGCTCAGACTGTATGGCCCTTGTGCAGGATGACCCCACTCTGGTCTCCTGTACTGCCCTGTTAGAGTATCTTCATAGTTCCCCATATAAGAAGGTCACACACGCACACAGCCTGACCCAGGGTGCATTTCTCTGAGGAAGACAGGCAAAAGAATAAGTACCGGAGAAAGAAACAGCAAAGATGGAGGTCTGCAGGCCATTGCCCTACTGCCTTAAGGGTAACTGGATGGAGTCACCAACTCAGGAAAATTGAGGTGCCTGTGGACCAGCAAAGTGTCTCCCATTAGGTGAATGGATAAAACTGAATTCATTATTTTCTCCAATAAATTGGTAAGTGGCACCTTGGTGGGCAGAAACACAGGGCTCCTTCCACACTTGAGTTATAGGAACAAAAATATGAGGGTAGGAAGGAGTGGCAAGATTTATTTGATCACTGATCCAACCCGGGGTTCACTGGGGCTGGTCCATTTCTCAACCCATAATGAACTAATGGCTCTAAACAGTGACCACCGGTGGCTACCAGTATCACAAAAACAGAGGTGCCCGATAGCAAGCGTATCACCATGTGTGAAGTAGTCTTGCCAAAAACAATCAAACTTGAGTCTAGTTGAACCTCTAGATTCAACTGCCAATTTACAAGGAATACTGGAGACAAAGGAACACGTCAACTGATACCAGGAGGAGGCAGTCAGTGGAATTCACACTATACCAAATTCTACAGGGTGAACAACTAATTTCTTCAACAAGTAAGTTGCAAGGAAAAAGTATGGAGGGAAAACTTGTAGAATAAGAGGCTTTAAATGCCTGTCAACAAGCATTTAGACCTTATTTCGATCCTAATTCAAACAAAAAAAAATTGTTAAAAATTATGATTCATTAAATAAAGGGAAATTTGAACACTGACTACATATTTGAGGATATTAAGAAATTATTAGACATTTTTTAGGTGTGATAATTGTACAGTTGTTATGTTTTTTAAATATGCTATATTTATTCAGGGGCACCTGGCTGGCTCAGTTGTTTAAGCATCTGACTCTTGATTTCAGCTCAGGTCATGATCTCATGATTTGTGAGATCAAGCCCCATGTTGGGCTCTGTGCTGACAGTGCAGAGCCTGCTTGGGATTCTGTCTCTCTGCCCCTCCCTTACTCTCTCACTCTCTCTCAAAATAAATAAATAACATTTTAAAAAGTTAATAAGTGGTATTTGTTCAGAGATATTGTGTAGTAAGGAATTTAACCTTGCCCTAAGAGAAATCTGGATTTTGTCCTCAGCTTCTGAAAGGTAATCTTTCAACCCTGGGAATGTCCTGCCTAACAGGAGGGTCTTTGTTTAGGGTTGGGGCTGGCCACACCAACAGAGCTCACAACATGAATTATAAAGGGGCCTTGAGGCATGCAGTATCAACTCAATCTCCCAAGGGGCTGGAGACTGAGTTCAGCCACACGAGCAGTTGACCAGGGGACTGTGACTCTATGGGGAAGATAATTGGAAGCTCCATGTTTGGAACTTTCCTGTGTCCTCATCTATGTAGTTCTACCTTTGGCTAATTTTAATTCTTCGCCTGTAATAATCCAGTACCCTCTCTAATTGTGCAATGGGTATCCAAAGTGAGGGTGGTCTTGGGTATACTGCGTGTCTCTTCAAATGTCACAGATATATACTGTATTATTTATAAACAAGATGATATGATGCCTGGGGTATATGGGTAAGGATATAGAAGGAGCAGACTTATGGACAGATTAAAGGACCTTGTGTGTTCAATATCCCCTAGCATTAAAAGTTTAAAGAATTTAGCTAGTCTGTTCAGGAAAATCTCCCCAGTTCAGGTAATAAAGATTTGCCTTTCCATCACCACCCCACTGCCAAATCTTGGATTTACAGGTGGAGAGGGATCCATGTAGGTGGCCTGAGACCAACCAAAGCCTAGTACACAGCAGTCATCAGTCCTGATCAGCAGGTACTTGGGGACCAGCTGGTGGTTGAGGAAAAGTCCTCACTGGACATCCAAGGACAGTTAACAAAAGCCCTGATGCAGGTCATGGTGGTGCCTGTTGAGTGAAGTCAGGCATGTGTGGCATATTCACAGCTCTGAGAGCTTGAACGAAGCCCAGCGGGGTAACTGTGCTGGGTGCCAGAGTGCCTTGCTCTGACACGCATCTGCACCCCACATTCTGGATAACCATCCATACTGTATGATAGCACTTGTCTCCTACCAGGTAAATTATAGAAGACCAGGTGCTCACTCTCTCTGGTAAGTGATGTGTGGACCCAACCTCAGAAAAGCCAGTCCTAAGGTCCAGAGATGGGGGCTCAATGAGGCAGGGATTCCTTAAGAGGCCATTCTAGCAGGTGCAAGGGTAGGATAGTGTTCCATGTTATTCCAGTGCCAATGGCAAGTCCAGATAAGAAAGCTCCAGCATCCCTAGTTCCAGGGTAGATGGCAGTGTCATAAGCTCCTGCATGGGTCCACATAGATGGCAAAGGTGGTGGTGTCAGCTCCAGCATTCAGGACCCACATCTCATCCTGTCCTGGCTGCTCCTTTGATATGACCGTGGCTAAGGGTCTAGCCTCCTAAGTTCTATTAACTTCTTTCCATTTTCTGATGATGGTTCCATTGTTTTTCTCTTAATTTTATCAGCTATTCAATATGCACTCAAAAAGTCTTCTGCTGCTTAATTTAACCGAGCTCAATTTCTGTTTGTAACCAAGACTCTGGACCAATCCCATGGTCCTTCGATCTCATATTTTACACATTCCTGGCTGTGTGGCCCCACTGAGTCCTGTCTGCTTCTTCTGGGGTCCGCTGACCATTGCACATCTCTGTCTCCTCCATCTTTCCTCACCACTCCTAGCCCAAGTGGGTCTTCCATAGTCTGGGTAGAATATCCTCTAGGCTGCAAATGTTTCAGGATGCTCCTTTGTAAGGGCATGCCCTTTTGAAATCACGTAAAGGAAACTTCTATCATTTAGAATTGTCAAAAAGTACCCCCAAGAACATATTGAAGTAGATGCTTAAAGAGGGTAGAGGAAGAAGGAAGAAAAACTATCTGGAAGAAAATAGCTGGTCTATAGAATAACTTGTATGTGAATGTTCATAATAGCTTTATTCATGATGGTCCAAAATGGAAACAACACAAACATCCAATAACAGAAGAATGGATAAACAAACTGTAGGGGGTTCAAACAATGGAATACTCAGCCATGGAAACGGTAGGATTATTGCTACACACGATGAGATGGATGAATCTTACAAACATAATGTGGAAAGAAAGAAAAATGACACAGGAAAGAACATAACATACAACAGGCTAAATGAAATGATATTAATATGAATCAGAAAATGGTTGTCTGTGGTCCTAGAGAAGTGGGAAGGATGCAAAGAAAAGTTTGTGTTGAGGAAAATGTTCATTATCATGACGGTAGGGGGGACAGGTGTGAGCTTTGCATGTGTCTGTATTTGTCAAAACCCATGACTTGCAGGCTGTGGTGAATATAGATTGTACCTCATTGCCTTAAAAGGCAAAGGGGAAGGTGGCAGAGACCTGATCTGAATTTGGCATCTCACTGCATTGGCTTCTTGTCAAATGTGCCCACTTATTGTTAGATCGCACAATAAAACACACTTCCCAAGAACTTCCAAGTCTCCACGTGCAGGCAGAGTGTATCCCAGCAGCCCGTGGGAAGTTCTCCAACAGAGACACAGGGGCTGGCTGAAGGAGGTGAATGGACACTAGGTGTGCATGACAGTGGTGAACAAACCCTATGGGTGGTGGGTGGAGCACTGACAGGAGCATCTGCCGTGGTCAATCCCTCAAATATCACTGCCACCAATGCCCACTGTGAAGGCTGTGTGAGGATTCCAACAACTAATGAAGTGTCTGTCACATGGCAGGTACTCTGTAAGTGATGATCGCTTTCAAGAGTCTTGTTGCCTCTTTGCATGCTTCCACCAAAACACAAACACCATTTGGAGACGAGTGCCACTTACATATGCACACGCATGCACGTGTGCATACATGCATACACACACAATCTTTCACTTATCTGGAAGCCTGGCTTAAAACTAGCTCAGCCTAGTTAAGCCACCCCTGGTTACCTTCTTGCAAGCTCCAGTTTAGACCTTGCTGGGGCATCCGTGCACATGCACCAACTGAGGGAATCCAGATGGCAGGACGCTCTGGGGTTATTACTGTGAAAATTAATAAGGGGAAAGTTCACTAAAGTGGACCTGAGATGCTAGAGGGTGAGATTGGCAGGGGGAGCATCTTACTCTGTGTCAATTACAAGAAGAATTGCCCATTATAGAACCCTGAAAGGAGAATCTCAACAGGAAAGAATCATCAATTACAGGTCCAAACGGAAGGATATACATTGTATCTCTTATAAAAAATCAACCACCCCTGAACTCCTGCTCCTTTCCAGTGGACTTTTGTTCACAACAACCCCTCCCAATCTCCTCCTCCTTCTCCATGAAATAATATTCCCCTCTTTTGTTTGCTAGAGGTTCCTGTGGTTTCACTCTATCTTGCTTGTCCTGGATTGCAATCTTTTGCTATTCTTGAATAAACTCATCTGCTGGTAAAATACCTGGAAGTTTTATTTTAAAAAAAAAATTCATGTTTATTTATTTTTGAGACAGAGAGAGACAGAGCACAAGTGGGGAGGGGCAGAGAGAGAGGAAGACACAGAATCCGAAATAGGCTCCAGCCTCTGAGCTGTCAGCACAGAGCCCAATGCAGGGCTTGAACCCACGAACCATGAGATCATGACCTGAACTGAAGTCAGACGGTTAACTGACTGAGCCACCCAGGGCCCCTGGAAGTTTTATTTTTAAGGTTAACATTACCATTAGTATTTAAGTGGGCAAGCTCTATTTTCAGAAGGAAGTGGAAAGAGCCTGTGCTGTATTTCAAATCATGAGGGTTTCCCGTGCACCCTACAGAGGGGGAGTTTTGGTGTTTGCCCAATGAAAGCTTTTAGCCATTCTTGGCTTGGCCAACTGTTAGTGATCTATTAATACCGCAAAGTAGGATGAGGACAGAGAGTGGAGTCCTCTTGTTAGCACAACTGTTAAGAAAACAGGACTTTTTACTCTCTCTGGAAGAGATGAAAGTTTCAATGTGATCAGGAAGGGAAAGTACATTAGATAATCTCCCAACTTTTCCTACTATTTGAAATTTTTTTTTAATTTTTTAACATTTATTCCTTTTTGAAAGGGCATGAGTGGGGGAGGGGCAGAGAGAAAGAGTGACACAGAATCCGAAACAGGCTCCAGGCTCTGAGCCATCAGCACAGAGCCCAGTGCAGGGCTCGAACACACGAACTACAAGATCATGACCTCAGCTGAAGTCTGACGCTTAACTGACTGAGCCACCCCAGGCACCCTTTTTACTGTTTTTAAGTGAATGCCCTTTGAAGGTACAGTTCACAAAGCCCTACAGATAAGCCTAAGGTTTGCTTTTTTCTGAAGGTGTTTTTGTGCTTCAAAACACCCACATTTATAAGAATCTCCCATATATATTTTTAAGTTTATGTATTTATTTTGAGGGGGGGGAGGGAGAGAGAACGCCCAGCAGGTTCTGCATTATCAGTGCAGAGCCCAATGTTGGGCTCGAACTCACAAACTGTGAGATCATGGCCTGAGTCAAAACCAATAGTTGGACTCAACCGACTGAGCCACCCAGGTGCCCCAAGAATCTCATATTTTTGCGTGCCTTTCCTAACAACCCCTCCTGTTGGGATCCCTGCTCCCAAGGCCCTGGTCTCGGGGCAGTAGACCCTTCCTCCTTACTGAGTCCTCCTCCTGAGTCAGTATATACACACAAGGGGGTGGGGCACGACCCATAGGATGGGAAAATCCTGAATGCCAGGCTAAGGCATGAGTATACGCATCACTTTCCTGGCTAAAAGATGGATTCAATTTGTCCCCAAACCAGCCCACTGCCTCCCCTGTGGTCCAACATCCCTTGTGTGATTATGTGAAATGGGGATCTGGCAAAAAAAAAAAGCAGAGCTGTCCTGGTGGGGGGAGTGGGGGGTTGAGGGGGTGGTAACTGATACATAGGAGTGGGTGGGAGAAAGTAACAATGTAACAATATGCTGGCCTCTCTCCACCAGCTGAATGAGCTGTACCAGCAACCAGGATAATGTGGCAGGTCTAGTCTTCTACCTTCTTCCGGAGTTTGTTAAACACAGGGCAGGGCAGTCTGCACAAAGTCATCGGCATGCTGGCATGCTTACATCGACAGGAGACCACAGTCTCCATGCCCTTAGCGAGCTTTGCCATCTTAAATAAACAACGCAAGAACAAAATGGTGTTACTTTAGCATTCCTGAACATGCCTTTGTCTTGGGCTGAAAAGCTTGTACAAACGGTCTGAAGCAAACAGAATTGTTCCAGAAAAGCATCTCCCATTGGCGTTCTCACTGGAAAACTCCGCACGAGTTTTCCTAACAGTAGACACTTCTGTGCACCGCGCAGATCGCCAGCGGGGCCATTGGAGGCCGGGCATCTGGCTGACTTGGGCACCTCATTACCTTCTCTGTCCCCAGGCCAGGCCCAGTGCACCTCTTGAAAGAACTCCGTTCTCCACGTTGCAAGTTCTGCCTCTCCTTCCAAAGAAGAGACCCGGCAGGCTGCAGTGAAAGAAGGAAGCCTGGAAAAGGACACTTTATTTTTTTCATAGTCCAAAAGGTGAAAGATAGAATTCAAAGTGGGGAAAGAAATGATAAAAAGGAAACAATGGCAATGTGAGATGTTAACAATGAGAGGGAGGACAGGTGGTAAGAAGCCTGCTGGGACTTGGCTCTGATCTCTTCTGCACAAAGGTATTCCAAAATAAGAAGACTGTCAACAAATAAAACTAAAAGACAACAGGTCATCCCACCATGGCGATGAAAAGGTTTTGGAGTCTGGCATGCCTGGGTTTGAGCCCCTTTACCAATGTCCTGGACAGGTCAACTTGCCCCTCTGGGATCTGGGTGCACCGGGCACTCTCTGCATTGGGGTGCATGCAGAAATACCAAGGTCAAAGGCCTGGCACAGAGGAAGTGCTCAGAAAAAGCCAACTGGTACCATTACCAATAAGTAATAAACAGGGGCCACAAGGCCATGAGCCTCCGGAGGTCACCCAGAGCGCCCACTTCTGATGCTGTCCTGTGGAGGTAGCCAAGCCCTTCCGCCCCCAAATTCCCTCCAGTCCTGGGAGAAGAGGCATCTAATGCCCTCACCCGTGCCGAGGAATTAGATGATTTTTTTTTTTTTTTGTCAAGTGCGGAGCCATGACAAACAGATATGTAATCTACAATGAATTTAGTAAATTGTAAATCTTTTTATAAAGGAATCCTGTATATTGATAACTCTAATTCCAAATCACATGCAAAATAAAGCTAAGTAAAACAATGTCTTAAGTAATATAGATCCCTACATATATGTCTCTGTTTTCAAACAGCTATTATCAGGCTTTGCATAAGGAAACGCGGCTTTGCTTTTCCTTACCAAAAACAAAAAAACCAACAAAAAACCTTTTTGATTTTCTGGGTTATCAGAGTCAAGAATTAAAATCCTTCCTTAGTCCTTTTGTTTGAATGTGAATCCTCTTTGCCCCTAGACACACTAACTGTCCAATCAGAGAGCAATTTCACTTAAAAATTAAAAATATGAGCATAATAAATATATACTATGCTATATAAGGTATATAATAATGTGCACAATATGGAATAATACTAGCTTTAATTAACTCTCTCTTCCAAAGTAAGTGTCCTAATGCATGTCAGTATGGCTCTTTTCCCCCGAAAGTCTTCTAGAATCTGTGAAATAAGGTGTAAAAAGCACTGAATCTTTCTGGATAACAAAGCAAGAAGAAAGTTTGAAGTTGCTAGCCAGAGTGGGGCTGGGAATAGAAGATGAAGTAAATATCTGGAAACTGTACTGGACCCCACATGGAGAGAAACAGCCAGAGACCAGTGTAACAGAAGAGGAAAATTAGCCTTCCATTTAGGAGGGCATTTGTCTTTATGTTAGGATAGTGTTTGACTCAGGCTTAAATGGATAGAAATGTTTCTCTCTCTCTCTCTCTCTCTTTCTCTCTCTCTCTCTCTCTCTCTCCCTCTATCTCTCTCTCTCCAGTAAGTACAAACCTGACAATTCAATTCAGGGGCAGTCTGGCTGCTCTATAAATGTCCTCAAGAACAAAGAATCTTTCTGTCTTCCTTAGCATGTGCTTTCCATTTTTTAATGGCCACAAAGTGGCTGCTGTACCTCCAGCCATTACATTCACCTTCTAGGGAGGAAGATTATGGAAGAGCAATGGTGGAAGTCTTGCCCTGCTAGACAGAATTGTATCACACCCCTAACTACAAGGGAATCTGAGGAAGTGACTATTTTTAGTTGAGCATGTAACCACGATAAATAAAATTGGGGTTCTGTAATTAACAAAAAAAAAGAGGGAGTGGCTACTAGGAACTAAGCAGGTCTGCCACAGGGTTGTCACTGCCTGGGCCCCCTAAGCTCCCCTGAGCCCTCAGTAAAGTCTGCATAGAAAGACCTTGCATGAGTGGTGGCATGGTGGTGACCAGATTGAGGGACTGAGCCCCATGGCTACATGGGTGCAGAGCAGATGAAGGAACAGTCATGAGACATGAGCTAAAACTTGGCTCAAAATTCTCTGGGAAGCAAGAGCACAGAGCAGTTTGTGAAGAGGAAAACTCAGGGCCTCAGGGAGGAAATTAATAGGAAGCTGTGCCTGTTGATCATGACTTTGTCATTATTGTTGATAGTGATAAGTGATGATAGATATATTATACAGATAGATGGCAAATTATATAGTTAGATGATAGCTGGATATAGATGATAGGTTATTTAGCAATAGATAGATGATTGATAGATGATTGATAGATAATAGATAGGAAACATCTATTGAACACATACTACAATCTTAATACTGTTGTATGTGCTTTTTCTATTGTGTCCTAATTAATCCATCCAAGAAATAAAAGGCAAGGCAAATTATTTCAATTTCGCCAATGAATGCACAGAGGCTGAAAAAGGTTATTTTCTTAATTAATAACCTACAAGTTCTCAGCCCCATTTGCACATGCACGGCCAATCTAGAATGTCCACCCATCTTGTCCTTATCTGGTGTTAGGCCTCTTTCTCTGTTGACCAGCCAGCAGGTGAGCCCTGACACATTATACCTTGACTTCTGACATCATGCTTGAATCCTCAAAGAGACCAAGTCCCCTTTTTTCCTTTGAACATTTAATCTCTGATGAATTCAACTTGAGTCCAGTGTGGTTTCCTTACATATATTATTCAGTATATCCTCACAAGTGCCCCCACTGAGATGGAAAGAAGCCTGGGCCTGAATGTTAAATGTGTAGGGTTCCAGCCATCTCTCCTTTCTCTGTGTATGCGTGTGTGTCCCCAACACTCCAAAATATTATACAAGGACCCCAGAACAACTTATTCTGGCTGATTGGAAATATTCTTAAAAAATGGGTCAGTTTTGGGGCGCCTGGGTGGCTCAGTCGGCTGAGCGTCCGACTTTGGCTCAGGCCATGATCTTGTGGTCTGTGAGTTTGAGCCCCATGTCAGGCTCTGTGCTGACAGTTCAGAGCCTGGAGCCTGCTTGGGATTCCGTGTCTCCCACTCTCTCTGCCCCTCCCCCACTCATGCTCTGTCTCTCTCTGTCTCTCAAAAAATAAATAAAGATGAAAAAAGGGGGGGGCAGTTTTTCCTGAAGGAGACCAAGGAGGAGAACCTGAAAAACACCCGGGAAAGCCACAGAGAGTGACATCACAGCCAAAATCGCCCAGTGGTCAAGGAGAGGAAGACGCCATCAAAGTCCACCACTGGGTTCTGATGGGGCGGTGCACGTGAATTACGGAATGATATGGTCAGTACCATTTACCAGCCAGCCAGTATGTGCCACCCACCACCCCTCGCACCTGGGCTACGTCACAGGACGAGGTGGTGGAGTTTCTGTCCAGATCCACCTCATGCTAGGTGGGTGCCCTTATGCCTCAGTTTCCATAACCATTAAATGAAAAGTTTATGGCTCTAGCTCGAAGAGTTTATGTTCCTCCTAGAGCTTCTGATGTCAGAACTCTATTGCTACTCCCTTGGCCCCAATAAATAAATATTTGTCCCAGGACAGTGATGTTGCTAGCAAACAGTAGTCACAGGTCTCCAAGAAGTTAGCAACTCTACTTTTAGGAGGACAATCCCTAGCCGAGGCGTCAAAAAGAAAGGACAAGTCACCAACCAATAATTCAGTCTGTGCTGTTCCAAACACATCATAAAATGAATTGTGAAGGATTTTATAGATTGGGGTTGATGGAATCTGCCTTATACACAGAAGAGTTCAAACACATCATGAAAAATAAAAAGGCCCTTGCCAAACTTGTAAGTAGACATGTCTAAGTTCTGATATCATGTTTTCATGGTGCATTCTTCAATTTCACTGGCCATAGCGGCTTCATGTTGAAATCTGGACTTCACAAATTTCGTTTTGAATATTCCCAACATCACCAGAGGGGGTCAGATTTCCACATGAACACTAAAGCAGTTAGTGGGTGATAGGAGGGCAGCAAGCACATTCATGGGGTTTCCCTTGCAGACTTTCTACCTCTCAACCATTGGTGTTTGCCTCCTGCTGCAGCCCCGGGGCCTGCCAGGACAGAAATGCAAGTAAGACCTAAGACCTGGTGGGGTGGTGCTCATCAAGAAAGGCTGAATGCCTTTGCAGCAGGTGTTAGCGGGACCCAGTCTACACGCCCTCCATGCTTAACCATTCTTGTATATGTCAACCCAATGCCTTCCAGCTGCTGGCACTGTGCGTCCCCCAAACCAAAGGACTTCCCTGGTCCTGGAGGCTTCCCTGCTCGGGCATGTGGAGACTGGAAGTGCCAGAGGGCACACTCTGGCAGAGGCCTTAAACCAATAGCAGATGGAGTGGGAGGCAAACGTGTGAACTTGCTTGCTCCTCAGGAAGGGTGACTCTGAAGCATCTTTGTCCCTCTCAGAGGTCCCCAAGGGGATGGAACGCCCGGTGCTCAACACACATGCTGCTGGTTTTCTTCCATTCTCTATTTTCCTCCTCGCCTACCAGTGCTTCCTGGGAATGCCTCTCAAATAAACTACTGCCTTCCAGGAATCTCAGCCTAAGAAAGGCATTCAATGTAATGCGACAGGCAGTCACACCTTTTAATGCACATGCATTCAGGCATAGATGTGTACATGTTTATACACAGCCTTTTCACGTAGGATTTAAAGGGACCCACATTTATTTATTACGATGGGATCTACAAACAAACCAAAACAAGTTTATCCTTAAGGAAACTGCAGCCTTACATTACATTTTAGTTTCTTTTTAAATAACTATTATTTCTTTCTCTTATTCCCAAAGTGATACATGCTTATTGCAGAAAATTTAGAAATATACCTCACCAAATAAGATAAAATTTACATCATCAATAATCTCACTGCCCAGGTTGTATGGTGATATTTTGGTGAGCGTCTTTCTAATTATGAGGATGAATGTGTTTGTGTGTCTGTGTGTGTGTGTGTGTGTGTGTGTGTGTGCACGTGCTCACAAATAAAAGCATGAATGTATACTTCTGGAATTAATTTTTTCCATTTAACAATGTCTTAAAAATATTGCCACATAAAAATTCTGCTACTACTATGTTTTGATGTTGGAATAACTTTCCATTGTACAGTCCTGATGTGGTTTATTTAATCGATTGCTCTTCATTGGACACCCAGGCTGACATTTTATATTTAAAGCAGACACCAGTTCTGTTGGTCCTCTCAACAGTACTGTGGATAATGTGGGTCAAATAGGGACTATTTGACAGATGGGCCAAAAGGAACCCTTCTCATAAAGGAGATAAGATTAAGACATATGAAGCATTACAAGGACCATTAAGTATTACAGTCTGTGAAATAGAACATAAGTTGTATTAAAGATGCCAATTTATCCCCCACTCTACAGATATTTCTTTTTTTTTTTTCAACGTTTATTTATTTCTGGGACAGAGAGAGACAGAGCATGAACAGGCGAGGGGCAGAGAGAGAGGGAGACACAGAATCGGAAACAGGCTCCAGGCTCCGAGCCATCAGCCCAGAGCCCGACGCGGGGCTCGAACTCACGGACCGCGAGATCGTGACCTGGCTGAAGTCGGACGCTTAACCGACTGCGCCACCCAGGCGCCCCTACAGATATTTCTTTAATGAAGCCTTCTTCCACCCGCCTAGATCAATGGGCATCACACCATGTCATCTAATCTTTGGTGTCACAATTGATTGAGCCAGGGTGGACACCTGACCCAAGAAGAGTGAGCCGTTGGCTACCCAGACTTATGGTCTGTGGGCCCTGGTTCAAAAGGATGATCTGGATCAACCAAAGTCTTCTTGTCCCAAGAATTAGAATAAGAGATTCAGAGGTAAGTTCCTAATCAGTTGTAGGTGCCAATGGACATAGAGAGTTGAGGACAGGGGAGCCATCCAGGGCCATTTACACACCAAAGATATGAGAGAGTAAAGCTAAGAGGAAGAATATTGGGAAGGAAGGACTGGATAAAGATAACAGAGAGAAGCAAAGAAGGAGGGGATAAAGGAAGGAGAAAGAGTTGCAGAGGCAGTAGAGGCCAGCCCCATTCTCAGAACTGACCAGTTCACACCCATCCTGAAGCCTACTTATTCAGCCATTCCAATTCCTTTCTGTATTCATATGTAAATTTCCCATATACCACCTGTATTTTTTACTAAACTCATCTGAGTGTCAGTCTGTTCTTTATAAATGAAATACTCATTTATTGAGTATTGGACCCAAGGCTACAGAAATGTAGAGATGGGGGAGTCAGTATGTGCTAGAATAGTTGGGGAAATATTCATGCAGAAAGCAAGAAATACTCAGGCCTTAAAAGATGTGTGATATTGGATGATGAATGAGCAGGAAGATAAGCAGTAATGATGGAACGAGCATGGCAGATCTGAGCAAAGGTCCTTGTGAGTTCCCACACTGGGTCCCTTTCTGAAGAAGAAGGAGTATTGACAGTTGAGGAGGAAGAGCCTCGATGAAGACCAAGAGAGACTTCTGTTTCATCATGGAACCCATGAACCATAGAATGTGAAGTAGCCATAGAATGTGAAGAAACTAAATGCCCAGGGAAGAGCTCAACAGCACCTGACTGGGTGCTTTGACTGGGAGCTAATCCCTGGAGGATGCTGTTTCCTCTCAATGTGGGTAAGGAGTAGCTTAAAAAAGTGATTGGTGGGAAAAAGGAAAAGAGGTAATGCATTACGTCTGAGCATTCCATTACAAGGAACTCTATTATGCAATAGTTTGCCCTTCTCCATTGCCTCAGTTTCCCCACCTATAGAATAAAGCTATTGTTATTTATCTTCAACCATTTGCACATCCATTGGAGCCCCTCTACTAATTACATATCAACCCAGTTAAAACTTCATCCTGGTGCCAAGAAAAGACTTCTCAGGATTGCTATGGAATGCCAATCAAAGTGAGATCAAAGCACCACTTTGTCCTCCAGAACATTAGAAAGTCAAGGACTCAAACATATCTGAGTAGAAATAATGTTGCAATGGAAAATTTCCGGTATGCAGCCAAAGAAGTCTCTAATGCTTCTGAACAGATATTGGTAGCAAGAAACATGATTTCTTCAAATCCCTTCAGTGTACCATTAAATATTTAGGAACATAAGGCATTACTCCTCCCAGGAAATTGAAAACATGTGCCTCCATTCACACTTGCCAATCAACTAAAAATTAGACTTGGGGCACCTGGGTGGCTGAGTAAGTTGAGCAACTGGCTCTTGCTTTTGCCTTGGGTTGTGATCTTCTGGTTCAGGGGATTGAGCCCCTCCCCCACCCCCTCCAGCTCTGTGCTGGTGGCATTGACCTTGCTTGGGATTCCCTCTCTCCCTCTGTCTCTGTCCCTCCCCTGCTTGTGCTCTCTCTCTCTCTCTCTCTCTCTCTCTCTCTCAAAAATAAAATAAATAAACATGAAAAAAAGTTAGACTTGGTTTCCAGTCCCAGCTTCCCCACTGTGAACATAGGTCAATCATTCCCCTCTCAGAGTAGGGGTGGGATGAGGTAATGGTGAAGATGCCATCCAGGACTAACGCCACGTGTCGCCTAGTCAGCCCTGCACACTGGTCTAGGGCCAGGCGCATCCCGAAAGGAGGGAATTTAGGTTGGAAGAAACCTACTTTTTACCCGGCAGCTTCCCTGAGAGGGCATGCACTCATCCGCCCACAGGGGGCAGCATTGGCGAGAACACATAGCCAGCCCATCTCTCCTTCCCCTCTACTGCTCCTTTCCAGTGCAGCTCAACCCTCAGGCGGCTGATGCTGAATGTAATCCTTCCGTTGTGTCCCATCCCAGCTGCTTCTTATGCAGTATGAGGCCCCACCTGATCCCACCCACACGGCTATCTCCCTCTTATTTATAAATGTCCATGCGGTCACCCTGCTCCTTAGATGCACGAAGCTCCTTTCTGCCTCTGGGACCTAGCACTTGATGCCCCAAGGTCTTCACAGGATCTCATATAGTCCTTCTTGTACAGTCAGCTCTGCTACAACACAACCTGTGTGATCCTAAAAACCACCGTGTGTGCAAAACCATGCCATCAGAACCACCAGGCTCATGGTGGATGTGGGGGTAGGGGCCCCCTAACTACAATATTCAAAAATGTCAGTGACGCATTCAAAAGGACTGGAACTGAATAAAAATTTTAAGAGATTGGAACCCAATAAAAATGGTTAAGAAATAGGTAAATGTGACAATAAATGTGTCACTTAACCTTGAAAAAGGCCTGAAGTTTGCTAGGGAAGTGGACAGCAGAGGGGCTGCAGCTTGTGGGTTATTGTGAATGGGATGAAGGAAGTTTTCTGAAACCAGACAGAAGTTGTACAGCTAGATGTGGACAGCATGGCTCCCAGCGCATGTGTTGAGCTGAGGAAGCTGGTGGATGTTTGGGGCCCATGTGGTTGCCTGTTGTGTATTCCTACCCCGCTCAGTTCAGCTGGGTGCGGTTTTCTGTACCCACCTAGCATCTTTACAGACGACATTGTGCATCAGCGAATTCAAAATTCCTTTCCTGCTACAGCAATCAGATTGGGGACAAATTCAAATTTTCAAAGCAAGTGTGATTGCAGGAATGACTTGTCGTTCAGCACTCAGTTGCTACATCTTCAGACAGGCCTTCTTTCACGACCTAGTCAGAAGTGGCCTCCCCTCTACCACCTTGGGGCTCACGCAACCCTGTGGGACTTATTACCTACAAGTTTCACTTGTCCTGTATAAATTACCACTATCTAAAATTATCTTGAATGGAGGGGCGCCTGGGCGGCTCAGTCGGTTAAGCATCAGACTTCAGCTCAGGTCATGATCTTGTAGTCTGTGGGTTCGAGCCCTGTGTTGAGCTCTGTGCTGACAGCATGGAGGCTGGAGCCTGCTTCAGATTCTGTGTCTCCCTCTCTCTTTGCTTCTCCCCTGCTCATGCTCTGTCTCTCTGTCTCAAAAATAAAGATAAACATTAAATAAATAAATAATAATAAAAAATAATAAATAAATAAATAAATAAATAAATAAATAAATAAAATTATCTTGAATGGGATATGTTCTGGATTTTCACAGTTCCTCCTCATTAACCTCTGAGACCCATGAGGGAGGATGATGTTATCCCCCACTGTCTAGCACACTGCCTAGTGTCCAGCAGAGGGTAACTGTAAAAAATAAATATTTTAAAAATGAGTTTAGCTCCTTGTATTTATTACCACATATGAGAACTCCTGAGGAAGGGATTCTGGTCAGCAGTGCCCCCCACGCCCACCCAGCCTTTCAATAAAGGTCAGCAAGAAATTCTGCATGTTTTTTTCTACCTTCAGATTTGCCCCAGTTACTATTACTGCATAACAGATTACCCCCAGCATAGAGAGTAAGACCATCCTTTTATTATGTTCTCCAACTCGTGGGTCAGGAGTTTGAACAAAGTGCAGGGGTGGTATCTTGCTTCTGCTCTTCTATATCTGGGGCCTCCACCAGGAAGACTTGAAGGCTGGAAGAGACTCACCAGCTGGGAACTAGAGTCACCTGAGGCCAGTTCCCTCACAGGTTTGGGGCCTGGCCTGGGCTGCTGCATAATTTAGGACTGCCAACCAGAGTGCCTATCTGTGACACTGCATATGGCTGGGTTTCCTCACAGCATGGTGGCCTGGGGGTAGTTGATGTCTTACATGGTGCTCCAGGGCTCCAAGGAGTAGTATTCCAATGCACAAGGAGGACACCTGGACCATCTCTCCTGACCTAGCCTCAGATGGTGTACAGAGCATTTCTGCCCTACTCTATCAGTCAAATTGCCACAAGCTGCGGTACAACTTCTAAAATGACACCCCAAAAATATTCTGCCCTGATCCATGGAACCAGTGACAATGATGAGGTGTCCCCCCGTGACTCTGTAATATTATATGGCACAGCTGACCATAAGATAGGGAGATTATCTGGGTAGCTGATCCAATTACATGGCCCCTTCAAAACTAGAAAGACTTCTCTGGATGATGGAAAAAGAGGAAGTCACAAAGCATAAATGTGGAGGGAAGAACTTCCAGACCAAGTAAAGGAGTTTAACAAAGGGGGTGAAGTGGGGTCAAGGAAAACAATCCAGAAAACAATAGAGAAAAAAAGAAAAATTGGACAAATAAAAACCATAGAATGCGACAGTAAATGGTATAGCCATCCAATGGAAAGTAATGCAAACAACTGGTCTGCAGCAACTCAACACAAAATGCAAGAATCTCAAAAACATAATGTCGAGGGGCAAAGCAAGTCCCAGAAGAATATGTACAGTGCAAATCAAATAGTAAAGTAAGCAAGCATAATACCTACATATGTAATAAAATTATAAATAAAAACAAAGTAGCCATAAACACCAAATTCAAGGTAGTGATCACCCCTGGGTAGGGGTGGGAGGTAAGTAGGATAAGGGAGGGTCCACAGGAACGTCAAAGAAATCGTTAATATTTCAATTCTTAAAGTTTATTTCTTTATTTTTGAGAAAGAGAGAGTACATGTGCACATGCATGTGTGAACACACACACACACACACACACACACACACACACAGGGGAGGGGCAGAGAAAGAGGGAGAGAGAGAGAATCCCAAGCAGGCACTGCACTGTCAGCACGGAGCCCAACATGGGGCTCGAGGCACAAACTGTGAGATCATGACCTGAGCCAAAATCAAGAGTCAGATGCTCAACTGACTGAGCCACCAGGTGCCCCATTAATATTTCAATTCTCTTATTTTTAAATATTCAATTCTTAAGCTGGGTAGCAAGTATAAGATCTTATGTTTGTGTCATTCCTATTATTACAAAAATTATTTTGCATTTATTTACTTTTTTAAAGTTAAGACAGATTGAACAAAAGGTGCTCCCAAGTCCCTTCTCTTAACTTGGTTGGGAGGGCTAATATGTTTTCCCCAAGGACACTAGGGAGTGAATCATCCTCACAACCAGAACTCAGGTACCCAGATTCCCAGAATATTATGTGATGATGCCACAGTACTCCCTGGCAGGTTCTAAGTGTTTGCGATGTGTCTGTGCAGGATCGTGAAGCCAATTAAAATGGAAGTGTTTCAACTGGAGAGTATTTTTAATACCTAAAGCTTTATTACTTTTGAGTTAAAATAATTGGGATTCCCTAGTCATGTCTTCCAACACCTTCAAGTGGCAAAATTCTTCAAATAAATTTCAGCTGAACAATTCCGCTCCTTAAAATTAATGAGGGACCATGTGTGGTGTTGAGAAAGCAAAGGGTAGAATGGAAGCCTAGGTGTTTAATGGGGTGGGGAATGTTCTCTGAGCTCTACACACTGAGAGAGAGGAGAGCTGTAAGCACAACACACTGTCATGGAGATGCTGTCGGGGCCTCACAGAGTCAGCCTTCCAGGAGGATGGTGAGGACACGTTGGCACTAACATCTCACGTGACAGTGCCTCCACACCCACACTTGCCAGCTTTGCAGGATGTCTCATCTTCTCCCAGGATTATACACCTCTGAGAATGGGCCCCCATCATCCATCACCTGCTAGGGGTACAGAAATGAGGCCATAGAAGATACCGTCAGCTGCCAGCACCCGCCCACGTCCCCTCTGCACTCCCCATTCCCATGGACACCATGCACGAGATAGCAGGTGACCCTGCTCTCTCTGGCCCCCAGAGACTGATCAGCCCAAAAATGCTGCAGAAACAATGCTCCTGAGACCAGTGACCACACTAGATGCTTTATCTCATGGATCATCTATTTAAACTTCCAACAACCCTGTGAGGCATGGTTATTCTCATGGTTTTCCCATTTGGAAAAACTGAGGCTCAGAAAGGTTAAGTACATTGCTTCAAGACACCC
>NW_024412427.1:30729489-30890432 GCF_014898765.1 Herpailurus yagouaroundi | reverse complement strand
TATATATATATATATATATATATATATATATATATATATATTGTGGTAAGAACACTTAACATGAGATCTATCCTCTTAAATTTTAAGCGTGCAATATGTTACTGTTGACTATAGTTACAATGCTGTTCAGGAGATCTCTAGAGTCTGATCATCTTATGTAACTGAAACTTTATGCCTATTGATTAACAACTTCCCATCTCCCTCTTCCTCCAGCTCCTGGTAACCACCATTCCAGTCCTTGACCTTATGAATTTGACTATTTTAGATAACTCCTATAAATGGAATCGTGCAGTATTTTTGTTTCTGTGACCGGCTTGTTTCACTTAGCAAGATGCTCTCATGATCCATCCATGTTGTCGCATACTGCAGAATTTCCTTCCTTTTTTAAGGCCGAATGGTATCTCACTGTGTGTATATGCCACCCTTTCCTTATCTGTGTATCTGTTTCTGGACATGGACCTTGTTCCCATTGCTCAACTATTGTGAATAGTGCTTCAATGAACATGGGAGGCTGACATTTTGTTTGAGATCCTGATTTCAATTCTTCTAGATAAATACTCAGAAGTGAGATTGCTGAATCATATGGTAGTACTATTTTTAATTTCTTGAGGAGACTCCCTACTGGTTTCCACAGCCGATGCACCATTTTGCATCTCTACCAATGGTATGTAAGGGTTCCAGTTTTCCACATCTTCGCCAATATTTGTTGTCTTTTGTTGTTTTGATAATACCCATCATTACAAGTGGGAGATGATATCTCATTATGGTTCTAATTTGCATTTCCCTGATGATTAGTGATGCTAAGCATCTTTTCATGTACTTAGCCACTTGTCAGCTGGAGCATTGGTGGTTCAGTGGTAGAATTCTCACCTGACATATACTTGGCCATTTGTAGGTCCTATGAAGAAATGTCTATTCATCTTTTTTTGTTCATATTTTAATTGGGTTATTAGGGGTTTTTTGTTGTTGTTATTGAGTTGTATGAGTTCTTTATGTATTTTGTATATTAACCCTTTATCATAAAGATGGTTTGCAAATATTTTCTCCCATTCCATAGGTTTTTTCCCCACCATTGATTACTTGCTTTGCTGTGCAGAAGCTTTTAATTTGATATTTACTTCTGTTCTTGTTGCCTGTACCTTTGGCGTCATATCCATGAAGTCATTGCCAAGACACGTATCATGAAGTTTTCCCACTATGTTTTCTTCTAGGAATTTTATAGTGTCAGGTCTTACAATTAAATATGTCATCAATTTTGAGTAGGTTTTTGTATATGGTATAAAATAAGGGGCTTTTTCAAGTGGCTCACTGAAGTGACAACAGCACTGTGGACATTGCAGAGTTTGAAATCACTTCTCCCTTTTCTCCAACTGCTGCTGAGAACAATTTTGTATACTAACATTCTTCTGACTAAACCATACGAAACTTGGTCCAGTCTTTTATACAAGAACACTCTGTCCTCCTTGTGCTCATGTTTTGATTCCAGCTCTGCCACATGCCACGTACCCTCAAATGGACAAGACATACAACCTGCCTAAAGCTTAGTTTCCCCACCTGTACAATGGGGTTGGAGGTACCTAAGCAACAGGCTATTTTTGAGTGTGCAAATAATTAAATCAGGTGATATAAATGATTAACAGTAAAGCACTATATGAATAATGGTGTATGGTAGTATTCCTTAAGAACCATTATGGAACGTGAAATTTAAAAATAAAAGCTTTAGGGGTGCCTGGGTGGCTCAGTCGGTTGACCGTCCGACTTTGGCTCAGGTCATGATTGCACGGTTCGTGAGTTCAAGCCCCGCATCAGGCTCTGTGCTGACAGCTCAGAGCCTGGAACCTGCTTCATATTCTCTGTCTCCCTCTCTCTCTGCCCCTCCCCCGTTCGCACTCTGTCTCTCTCCCTCTCTCAAAAATAAATAAACATTAAAAACAAAATTTAAAAAAATTACAAGCTTTTTAGTAAGAGAGACAGCCCAGGGAGATTGTGTGAGATCTTGGGAAGGAATCTTCCCTCTGAGCCTGCATTTTCAGCTTAAGTAACTTTTTGCCCCTGTTGAGATGATGTATGGAAAAGCATGTGGCACAGTTGACATGCAGCCTGGGAAGAAAAAAGGTAGTTTTAGTAGCAGTAGGATTTATGGTCTCGGTGTGACTCTGTGGCTTTACACACAAATTTGATGACTGGAATTTAGAGGCATTATATAAACATAATTTCTGGCAGCCAGAAACTCAGAGTGACACTCCGGGGAAATGACAAAACCCAACTTACTCCCGCCCATGTTCAGAGGCTGCAGTACTGGGACCCTGAGCTCCCAACCTGAGTGGCCATCCAGCCTGATGGTCAGCACACTAACATCATCATCGCGAGTCTCAGTAAATGCTTTTAAGTAAGTGCCATGGAGAAATAATAATTCTGTCCAGCTTGTCCATGACTCTGAATCCAGAGGCTACCTGACCCAGACTGACCTCCACATCTGAACGTATATAGACACCTGCATCTTGCATATATATATTTCCATTAGCTGTGGACATTGCATGTTGTTCTATCCCTCCCCTTTAATGATGCTGCATCTCAGATGTGTTGTGAATAAATCTGGCTTTTTACATGGTCCAGGTGAATTACTTTAAAGGGCATCTACTGATAACATACACCTAATCTACCATGTTTTATAATGTGCGAGGAGACATGCAATCTCAAATTACTCATATGTAAATTTTAATCTATCATACCGAGGTACAGAGAGTATGTGAAAATTATTTATGCACAACCCTGCAGGCTTTAACAGCTGAGTCAGGTTAATACCCAGTACTGCATAGCTAGCATGCTGATCAACAGGCACCTGAATACAGGGGCAACACTCTCTGACCACCACCTTGGCCTCTCCACTTTCACCTCCATCTCTTCAACTCAGGAAGCCCATCAGGTTCTGTCTCTCTCCAACCCCACTGACCAGTCCCCTCCTCTGTTTCACTGCCTTCACCCAGCAAGCTGGGTAATCGTGTGTTTCCTGTCTCTTTCTCACTATCCTTTCTGATATGCAATGAACCATTTTTCACATATTCTGTCCATTTTTGTTGTTGTTTTAGGTGGGAGGATAAATCTGGCCCCTGTTCTAAACATGAAAGCTGCTCTCATTGATTTGTGTCTAACTCCTGTATCTGTAGCCAACCTATGGTAGCAACTGACAAATGAGTGAAGTTCTATTATGAATGCCGGTTGATATTTTTGTTCACAGTAATGAGTAAGACAAAAGTGGTACAAAGCTGTATGCTGGAATGCCACTTTGTTTATCAATGATGTGAGCAACTTATTTCCTGAAATGAATAATAGTTTTCAACTATTGGGGAAAAAAATGTCTTTTTAAGCTTTGTGCTATTTATAATGTAGCAATTATAGATGTGGCATGCTTTTAAGTTTAATCTGCCTTACTAATATTTTCTCTATCACTTTTTATTTTTTTTATTTTTTAAAAAGTTTACTTATTTATTTTGAGAGAGACAGAGAAAAAGAGCAAGTAGGCATGAGTGTGACAGAGGACAGAGAGAGAGGGAGAGAGAGAGAATCCCAAGCAGGATCTGGGCTGTCAGGGCAAAGATGGACATGGGGCTTAAACCCACAAATGGTGAAATCGTGACCTGAGCCAAAACCAAGAGTCAGAGGCTTAACTGACTCATCCACCCAGGCACCCCTTAAATCTTTAAAAACAGGCTTCACATCCAGCGCATAGCCCAATGAAGGGCTTGAACTCACCACCCTGAGATCAAGACCTGAGCTGAGATCAAGAGTCGTCATCCAGGCACCCCTTCATCACTTTTGAAAGCCTAGCCTATCAACAAAACAGCAAACCAAACCCTGTTTTCCAGCATTTTCTCATTTCCATTGTATACAAATGATTTCAAGATACCAATGTGATGTCACTGAATGTGGAGTCAGGACGAGATGCACAGTAGCCACCACAAGATGGGTTTTTCCACTATGTGGATACAATAGACACAAATGGCCCCAACAGCATAGATTATAGTAAAATAATTAAGAAGTGATGAGTCATGAGTATTTGTTCCCTTTACTTTTAACATAGTATATTTCATCATAAGTTTATATAATTTGAGTTTTAGTAATGGCTTGCAGAATTCCTGGTGATTTACCAAATGGCTCTTGTAAGCTAGCTAGGATGAGCCCAGCTTGCCCAGCACTGGATGTAGCCTGGGGATTCGGCTTCAGATATGAGTCATAGCACAGGCAGGCAGACGCACACTCATCCTTGGAGAAGATAATTCTTGTTCCTGCGTTTTGCAGGGAAGTATTCATTTCTCCACTAAATGGAGAAAGTGGACAAAGGCAACTGGTTGAAGGGAGCAAGCAGGAGCTAACAGTCCCAACCTGAAGCTCTCCCTTGGTTCTGAGACGGTGTCAGGAGAGCTTCAGGACCAAACAAGGGCTCTGAGTTGGAATCTCAGTCTCTACTTACTTAGTGTGGCCTGGGGCATGTCATTTAACAATTGGTGCCTCAGGGGAAGCTGGGTTGCTCAGTGGGTTAAGCCTCTGACTTAGGCTCAGGTCGTGATCTCACAGTCTTTGGATTTGAGCCCCGCTTCGAGCTCTGTGCTGACAGCTTGGAGCCCGGAACCTGCTTCAGATTCTGTCTTCCTCTCTCTCTCTGCCCTTCCCCCACTCACGCTCACTCTCTCTCTCTCTCTCTATCTCTCTCTCTAAAAAATAAATAAACATTAAAAATTTTAAAAAAAATTGGTGCCTCAGATTCTCCAATAGAGTTGTGGCAATAAGTAATAGTGCTGATGCATGCCAAGTAATGAGAAAAGTTCCAGGCCTGTAGGCACCAGAAAAAGAAGTAGCCAGTGTTACTGTTATTTTTTATAGCCCTATCCCAGACAAAGCCCTTTTGTCAGCACTCTGGATTCATCCTGATCAATTCAGTGCTGGTGTTAACTTCTAAGAAACTTAGAACACAACTTGGGACATAAACACCACCTCCTCTCTCTCTGGGAACACCCAGAAAACAAACCCATTTTTCTATCTCAACAGCACAGCTGTGCAGGCAGCAGGGTGGCAGAGTGGACCCATTCAGGTGCATCACTTCTCAAGGCCATGTTCAGGGACATCACCGTGTGGGCAGCTTGAAATCAGCCATCATGGGAGTGTTTATACCATAGAAATTGACAAATACTACAAATCAGGGCTTTTTCGTCCAGAGAGCTGGTTGTTAAGCATTTATGAGCACACCACTGCTCCTTCTTACAGCCTTTCTGACCGAAGCAGTTTAATTTGTCTAATGGAAAGGATGCCTCGTACTTCACTTCGAGAAAATCAATCTCTCTCCAGCAAGACATTAAAGACAATAATGTAGCCTGTCCAATCCCATTACCAGATCATAGTTCTACCAAAGGAATGAGCAAAACTAGCCTGATTCAGACAGTTTCTCAGGGTGGTTTTGGAAAGAAGTACTCAAATTCAAGATAACCTCATACCCAATACGTTGCCATTAACGTTGGCCTCTCTGGAACTCAGCGATTTACAGGAACTTGGAATCATGCAGAGCTCTACTTCCAGGGAGCTCATGATCAGAGGACATCATGAAGGCACCAGTGACAGCTTTCTGGGCCCTTTCACAGACAGATGCTCCCCATTCGATGACAGTGAGGCCCAGAAAGGAGAGAGTCCTAGCAAGACCTCTAAGTTCATCTGAGGAGCATCCGCAAAGCAGATGTAGAAGCCATCGTTAAGTATGCAATTCTCCCTTATGTTAAGCTAGAGTGGATTTCTAAGAGGCAGATCTAAGGCCAATGAATGAGTGTGGTTGATTGCATTATTGGCCCCAATTCTTTACCCCTCTATACATGTCTTTTGTTATATGTCTCTGCAATCTTTCCCACTAAAAGGGTACATTATTTCCCTGCCCCTCACCTTGACTTTAGGCTTGTCCATGTGACTTGTGTTTGCCAACAGAACAAGGTGAAAGTGAGCCTATGGCTTAGAAGGCCTCAGCTATCACCATAAGAAGAACATGTCTGACTAGACTATTGGTTTAAGGAGCATGAGAAATGTGTAGAATAGTCCCCACCTCCAGTCATTGTAGCTTGATTCTGAGACATTCCCATTGTTCAAAAAGAAGAGCTTCCCAGTGAAGCCCAGTCTGGATCAGCCAGCCTCCAGTCAACCTCAGACATAAGGGTGAGCCAAACTGGCGTCCTCAGGGCCACCCTGGCCCACGTGCAGGTTGCTATTGTGTGTCACCAAGATTCTATGGTTTGTTGTTGTTGTTTTGTTATGTGGCACTATTATCAGAATAGCTAAGTAAAACAAGCAGTAAGAAGAAAATCATCTTTCCCTCATTAATTACAAGAAAAAATTTTTTAGACATTTAAAAGAGCTTAAACCATGAAATCTTTTAAGGTTTAAGCTTTCATATTCATTTTGTAATCTCCAAAGCATACTCCAGTGCCTGGTACACAGTTGGTGAACAATAAACTTTTCCATATGCTTGTGTGTTAGGGAGATTGGCTACATAAGAGCCATCTTTGTAAAATGCTTCATTGGGTAGAGAGCTTTCTATCATTGAAGATAAAGCTACATCAGTTGTGTCTCATTTCTAGAATATAGTAAGAGGCATTTTTTATTAAGTGGTCAAATTAGTCAGGACTCGTTCACATGGAAATGACAAAAAAGGTGACTCATACTGACTTATTTTCTGGCTCGCAAAGTTAAAATGTCAAGGGGTAGATCAGGTTTGGACCACATTGTCAAGACTCGGACTGTCTGCCCCTGGCTCTGGATTGTTCTGTGTTGTGACCAAAGGCTGGCAAGCACCTAAATCTGTATTTCCTCCAGGAGCAGTGGTTTAGTATTGGCTTCAGTGCTCATGGTGACTTTATAGAACATAACCACCAACACAAATAACAAGAAGTGACTGTGGGTGGGTGTGTGTGTGCATACCCAATTTGGTTTTTGATTTCTTGCCTATGGCAGTTTGGAAACCACAAATTAGAAGGCACCAACAAGAGCAAAAAGTAATCAAAAAACTTACAGCAACACAATTAGGGAAGCCACAAAAAGCTCTATACACCAATTCAAAGACCCAGAACCAACAGGATCAGAACCTACACATTGTTGACCTCTTACTTGTGTGCAAGACACTCAGCTTGGCTCCCTAAGAGATGTGGAGGAGTGTATGCAAACATCTGTCCCTGAGGAGCTTACTGTTTAACAGGAAAGGTAAGGGGCCAGCACAGATACAGAGAAGGCTAGGAAGAGAGAGATCAGCACCACAGGAATTACATCAACCTCAAATTAAGTACTTCCAAGGGACAGAGAGAGGGAGAAGGAAACCACTTTGCTATTTCATTGTGTGAACCTAGAGAAGTCAGGTTATATCTCTGGACTTCACTCATCCATTCATTCAACAACTATTTTTTTTAATTTTTTAATTATTTTTTAAAAATATAATTTATTGTCAAATTGGTTTCCATACAACACCCAGTGCTCATCCCAACAAGTACCCTCCTCCATGACCATCACCCACTTTCCCCTCTCCCCCACCCCCCATCAGCCCTCAGTTGTTCTCAGTATTTAAGAGTCTTTTATGGTTTGCCTCCCTCCCTCTTTCTAACTTTTTTCCCCTTCCCCTCCCCCATGCTCTTCTGTTACATTTCTCAAGATCCACATATGAGTGAAAACATATCATATCTGTCTTTCTCTGCCTGACTTATTTCACTTAGCATAATACCCTCCAGTTCCATCCACATTGCTACAAATGGCCAGATTTCATTATTTCTCATTGCCAAATAGTATTCCATTGTATATATAAATGACAGATTCTTTATACACTCATCAGTTGATAAACATTTAGACTCTTTCCATAATTTGGCTATTGTTGAAAGTGCTGCTATAAACATTGGGGTACAAGTGCCCCTATGCATCAGCACTCCTGTATCCCTTGGGTAAATTCCTAGCAGTGCTATTGCTGGGTCATAGGGTAGTTCTATTTTTAATTTTTTGAGGAACCTCCACACTGTTTTCCAGAGTGGCTGCCCCAGTTTGCATTCCCACCAACAGTGCAAGAGGGTTTCCGTTTCTCCACATCCTCGCCAGCATCTACAATCTCCTGATTTGTTCATTTTAGCCACTCTGTGGTATCTCAGTGTGGTTTTGATTTGTATTTCTCTGATGATGAGTGACATTGAGCATCTTTCATGTGTCTGTTGGCCATGTGGATGTCTGCTTTGGAAAAGTGTCTATTCATGTCTTCTGCCCATTTCTTCACTGGATTATTCATTTTTTGGATGTGGAGTTTGGTGAGTTCTTTATATATAGATTTTAGGCACTAACCCTTCATCCAATATGTTATTTGCAAATATCTTTTCCCATTCTATCAGTTGCCTTTTAGTTTTGTTGATTGTTTCCTTTGCAGTGCAGAAGCGGTTTATCTTGATCATGCCCCAATAGTTCATTTTTGCTTTTAATTCCCTTGCCTTTGGAGATGTGTTGAGTAAGAAACTGCTGCAGCTGAGGTCAGAGAGGTTTTTTCCTGCTTTCTCCTCTAGGGTTTTGATGGTTTCCCGTCTCACATTCAGGTCCTTTATCCATTTTGAGTTTATTTTTGTGAATGGTGTAAGAAAGTGGTCTGATTTCATTCTTATGCATGTTGCTGTCCAGTTCTCCCAACACCATTTGTTAAAGAGACTGTCTTTTCTCCATTGGATACTCTTTCCTGCTTTGTCAAAGATTAGTTGGCCATACATTTGTGGGTCCAATTCTGGGGTCTCTATTCTATTCCATTTTGAGGACCTGCTGTGTGTCACCCAGTCCATGTGCTTGGCACTGTGATTTAAAAATCTGGATTCATGATTAAAATTTGAATTAGAATTGCATGGCAAAATCTCCAAGGCTCAAGTCTAGGAGCCAAGTTTGCAGATGGTGACCTGAGGTCTGAGCTCTTCAGGGCTCAAGATGGCCCCTTGGAACTGCCCAGTGGAGTGGTCTCAACTAGATGCCCACTCAAGGTCAACAATGACCTCTCTGACAGGAAGCACCACAACCAATTGGATTCTTACTCTGAGAAGTTTGAAATATACCCAGATCTGGTCTCTGGTTCCACTGAAGATACGGTATATACACAAAAGACTTAAGTGCCTTTTATTGGGAATAGATAGAGAGAGTGGGGAGTGGTGATTAAGCTATAAATCATTTTTGTGCTTCTGAAAAAGAGTGTTGTGCTCCTCCTGAAGAACACATCTCCCATGTGCCCTATGGGACAATTCAGAAATCAGTTTTGTGTCAATCCACCATTAATAAAGTGGTCATTGGATTCCATCACAGCAACTTCCTTTGGATACTGTTTTTTCAAAAGCCTTGTAGGCATATAGAGGATTCTGGTAGAAGGACCCTGGTATTTCTTGTGCTGTTGATTATCTCAGGTCTCAGAAACTTCAGCCTTCACTCAATGCATCAGGGAGCCAGTGGGTTAATGGGGAGGACACAGTACTAAAAAAGAAGCACTGGATTTCAGGGCCAAAGGTCCTTCCCCTGACTTTTGGGCAAAATCACTCTTGCTTTCTGCCTAAATCCCACTCCTACCACCACTCTCTGGGCAAATGTGCATGTAAGAGAAATTGCTGGAAAAACGACAGTCTCCCAGGTGAACAGGAAAAGGAAAGGAGAATGATGTGAATATCACCCCTAGGGCGCTGCATTCTCCTGAGACCTCTAACAAACCCACTCAGTCCTGTGAGGTTGTGGTGGTAAGTCATCTCCAAAGATGGCTCCCCAATGAACACCATACGTGGTATTCATACCCTTGTGCAGCCCCCATCCCTTAAATCTGGGCTGGCCCCATAACTTACTTTTTGACTAGTATACTGTGGTGGAAGTGACACTATGCAGATTCTATGACTACGTTACAAAGAACCTCACAGCTTCCAACTGGGTTTCTTAGGACACACACTGTGGAGGAAGCCAGCCAAGATGGTAAAATTCTGACTACCCTGACACCACGGTGCTTGAGGAAGCCCAAGCCAGCTGTGTGGAGAGAGACAGAGATCCAGCCAGTCATCAGCTCCTCCAGGCATCTACCTGAAGCACCAGGCATGACAGTGAGGAAGCAGATCTCACCATGGGATGTTAAGGCATGCCTCCAAAATTATGTCAGCATCAGAGCTGGCTGCAAGGTTTAAATCCCCGGGAAAGCCTGGGACCTGGAGAGAGTGTAAGAGGGATGTCCAGCCCATAATAAGTCATTCCCCTACCTTCTGGGAAGCTCGGGGTACTGAGAATCAGCAACAGTTGGGCTGATGGGCTCTGTTGGGCTCTGTTGACAGTGCAGAGCTGCTTGGAATTCTTTCTCTCCATCTCTCTCTGCCCCTACCTTGCTTTCTCTGTCTCTCTTTCTCAAAATAAATAAATGCCCAAATATCTTAAAATTCCTAGCAATGACCACCCCCCAGATCACTCAAATCACAAACTCTGAGGGTGGGGTCCAGGGGACCCCAGTGTGCAGCCTGATGTAGGAACCATGGACTGGGCCATGAGAAGACTTGTAGGAAATTCATACTTTCTGAGCCTGTAAGTCTACCATTCAGAGATGAACATTAAGGTTTATGTGTAAGGATGAGCATTGCAGCAATATTTATACTAGTAAATATCTAGAAGCAATGTAAGTGACCAATGGAAGGTTGGTTCAGTAAATTATGGTTTATCCTAATTCAAAATATTATGCAGTATGTCAGACATGTACTTAAAGAATATTTTAGGGCATGAGACAATTCTCTGGAGATATAATGGATAACCTTAACTTTGTAAACGATATACACACAATTATATAAGTTTAAGCATGTTAATAGGGACTACAGTACTATTTCTGGGTCTTAGAATTTTGTGGTATTTCCTTCGTACCCTTCTTTGTACCTGTTGAGCTTTTTCAGGAACATGGTCATGTTGGTCAGTAGGAGGTGGGGTAGGGGAGAAAGGGTATTAAAAGATGTACAAGCAAGTAAAGAGGATAGAAAAGGGTTTCCGCCTCCCCATAGCCAGGCCTCAGCAGACTGATGGGACATGCAGGATTGAGGCCATTCAGGGTAAAACAAGTTCAAGCAATGTAATGCTGGTCCCATGACTCCCTGAGTCACTAGTCTAATGCTTCACCATTTTGGTAAGGCAACTGCTCACCATCGCTGCTTCTGCTTTTCCTAGGGTTGCCAACTAACTGTGCATCTCCTATTTGAATTGAACAAGAGTGGATATGATTGGGGTAACGAGTTGACATCAAGGACCAGTACCATTAGACAGACCTCTTCAGTCATTCTATTGACTGGCCACTTTGGATCAGACTCTCATCCTTGCTCCAACTGCATGTGGCTAGAACAGTTAAGTCTTATATTCTTATTCTTGCATTGGAAAGCTTCTCATGGCAACGATCCATGGATTCATGTGAAAGTGATTTGCTAAGGAGACTTCCTGGAAAACCTAATAAGGGAATGGAAAAATGGGATCAGTGTGCAGCATTCAGCAAAGTTCCATGGGGGGATTTTTGCCTCATTCCCACAGGGGAGTTTAGGAGATGCGTCAGGGTGGTTGGAATTGTGGGTGTGGGGAGAGCAAGATAAGAGTGCTAGAGAATCTTATACCTTCACACTCACTGTCATTGGTCAAGAACAGCCACCGCACTTGTGAGTTCCCAATTGCCCTTGTCTTGGGGTAGAAGGGTCTACCAGGGAAGAGACACAGGTACTAGCTGCTGGGAGTGAAGCCCACCAGGATGAGAGGGGGTGTGAGGGCAGCACTACATCATATGCTCCCATGGGCCCAGCCTGCCCAACTGAACTTGAGGTGGACACAAAGGCCACAGTGGAGCCTTCCACAGAATTGGCCTCAATCCTTTGCTAAAAGACTCTAGATGCTCTCTGAGTTTGTCTCATTATGTCAGGGCTGTTTTCTCCTGATGGTTGATGGAGGGGTATTCAGGACACCAGTGGTATTTGGAAGGGGGAAATAATGACATAAGTCATCTCTGATGAGGTGGACAAGGGAGATCGTTATGCTCCAAGCAATTCTCCTGAAGTCTCACTCATTCTTCACCTAAAGATGTTCAAGTACCACACTTCATGCCTCCTCCTTAAATCCTCCTCCTCAACTTTTGTTTCTGTTGGAACAACATCATTCACCAACACCCAGGTGGGTGTTCACTGAACCTTTTCTTCCATCTTCTGTTCCAAGCACAGATAATTATGCACGTCAAGTTAACATGCGGAGGTAAATATTGTAATTTAGCTTCAGGGATATTACACATAATGTGGTTTTTGTTTCCTCTGCCTCAGCAGTGACACAAAGAGCATTGTGTCTCCTCCTGGAGGGGCTTGGAATATTCTGGAGGACACATAAATAAGGTTTTTAATTTTAAAAATCACTTCTGAACCCTGTCGATAGCATCCCTCCTCTTTTGAATAGCAGCATTATTTGTGGCATCCGGCGGTGGGCAACTCAGCCTGTGAATCATGCACCAACAAGACGTATGCTCCAATGGCATTAGGAAATGACAAGCAACCCCACAATCAAACACGGAACCTTTACTTGCAGATTAAACGGGAAGCTTTTTCCAGAGGCTCCTCAATCAACATGGCCAATGGTCATTGCCAATTCACATTTATGCTCGAAAAATGCTAGGAATCATTTACGTGTGAATTCTCACCTGGCTCCAGGAGGTGAGAAAGGGGGTCACAACAAGCTGACTTCTCCCTAGGCTGGAGGACAACATTCAGACTGAGAAAATGAATGGGGTTGCCTAATATAACCTGGCAACTGACTTGGACAGACAGAATTTGAACTGGGAGCTGTGCTTCACAAACACCTCCTGAATGATGATCTATATGAAGTATGGTTGAGCACAGATAGAGCTCCTGTACAGGCTCTAGAATGCAACATGGAAGTGTCCCCCACTAGTACTCCTAAAGTAACCTTGAATAGAACCCTAAAACTATGAATAATTTAAAAAATTGGCTTCCATTCCCTACAAACCTGCCAGGGAACTGGGGCAAGGGTAACTGAGCAGCCTGGGGCCATGAATGAATTTTATGATTAATAAGTATTCATTCACGAGAACATGTGCTGACTGGCCAGGAGCTGTGTGTGCACATGGCTAATCCACCCTTGGGTGGCTGGAAATAGGAAACCAGGAGTGGACCCCTTCCTCTCTACATTGAAGATTAGCTTCTGGGTGGGGGGAGGTAGCAGTGAGAGGATCCCAGGTGGGGGTGTGGGTTCCAGTGTGTCCTTAGCATGGCCAGGCTGTGTTCCTTGGACAAATGACCTCTCATTCAATTTCCAAAGTCCTGCCCTTAGTCAGGAAGCTGAGTGTGCCTTTCTCTGGGAACTGACTCTATAAAGAGAAGGGAATGTTTACACTGGAGTTTAAGGGACGCTCTGATTTGAAAAGCAAAATTAGTCAGGGCACCTGGGAGGAGAAAGGAACACATTATTTTCAAGTTAATTAAATATGTTTTATTTAGTACCTGCCAGGTGCAATGAGGGAAGGGAATATAAAGTTTAAGAAATCCCCACTTTCAGGGGGTTTGTGATCCCAGAGGGTAAAGAAGTTTGCAAGGGAGTTGATAGAAGGCTGCACAGGAGAGGGGGACTTAGACACAGCCTCCTGGTACAGAGCCTGGAGAAGGCAGTCCCCACTGGGGGACGGAACCCACATTTGAGCAAGACCGTCCAACAGGAAGAACAGATGCTTGTACAGCCTTTCCCATGTGCCCAGCGCCCTTATAAGGACCTCACCTCTGCTCACCCATGAAATCTTCACATCAACACCATAAAGAGGGCGCTGCTGTTAATCTCACTTCACAGGGGATTAAAGTGAGGCAAAATACCCTCACATCCTGCCTGGAGGTGACTTCTCAGCTCTTTTTAGTCTCTTCATTTCTCTTCCTGTTACGGACTCAACCTCAGACTTGGGCTGCACACTGCAATTCAACTCAGCAGGTACTCCTCAGATTTCAAGTGTGTACCAGACAGGTCCAGCATGGGGTCGGGAAGGATAAAGGCTGGGCGCCCACTGTCAAGGAGTCTACAGTCCAGCAATGGAGATGAATCTGGGTATAGGCTTAGCTCTGAGTCAGGTGGAAAGTCCCATGTGCTGCGACTAGGGAAGGACAGCTGAATTATCAGGATAAATTCAAAATAATGAACAGAGGCTGTGCTTCATTTTCCCTAGCATTTTTTTAAGAGAGAGAGAGAGACTGAGTGGGGAGAGTGGCAGAGGGAGGGGGAGGGAGGGAGGGAGACAGAGAGAGAGAGAGAGAGAGAGAGAGAGAGAGAGAGAGAATCTTAAGCAGGTTCCACGCTCAGGGCAGAGACCAACACAGGGCTTGATTCCAAGACTCTGGGATCATGACCTGAAATAAAGAGTCGGATGCTCAACAAACTGAGCCACACAGGCACCCCCTTTTTTCCTATCTTTAAACAAATAATAATGACTTCGAAAGTAGGAGCTCATTGGAAGATACAGGGAGGATAAAGAAGAAAATTAAAATTATTCAGTCTCATCATCCAGAGAAAAACATTATTATATGTTGATATATTTCATTCCAATCTCTTTTATCTGTACATTGAGGCATTTTAGGAAAAGAAAAACATTAGAATTATATCGTTTATATAATTTTGTGTCATTATATCATGGGCATTTTCCATTATCACTAAAAATTGTTTGAAAAAAACCATAATTTTTAAAGGCTACCTAACATGCTTATGCATGGACATACCATAATTCATCCATCCATTTTACTGCTGCTCGATATTTACATTTTGCAAAGTTTTACTACTAAAAACAATGCTGTGATATCTACTGCTGTGTATTCCTTTTCTCAAATCTTGCATGGAGTCTGCCTTTTGTAAAAACATCCAACCAGTTGTAACAGAGTATAAAGTTTCTAATTATATCATACTCATTCTTGTGATTTTGACATTGCTGCTCTAAGAAAGCTTCTAGACCATGGAAACTCGCACCCCAGTCTCGCAGCTACTACTTGTGCCTGGGAGAAGCAGCCTTCTTGTCCCATGCACCATCTTGTTTCGTCCATTGGCCACAGGGCAGATGCAGGGCCATCTCTGCAGTTTCACCCTAGCACCATCTTGCCATAGATTAGTCAAGTGGCCATCTGTAGCTCCCACAATCAGCAATCCAATTGAAAAATAAGTTTTCCTTTCCTATCAGTCCCGACCAAAGTCCTAGAAATAAGTCTCATTGGTCCATTTCGGTTCATGTATCATGTGTGAGACCTTGACCAATTATGAAGACCAAGGAGCTAGTCAGCCTGACCTGTATCTTAAATTCTTTCTTTACTTCATGGTTGTGTCCTTTGTACTATTTACAAATAGGCAGACCTAATTCAAGGGCTTCTAGCTACACCACTTTTTTTAATGTTTATTTAGAAAGAGAGAAATACATGTTTATTTATTTATTTTGAGAGACAGAGAGAGAGTGAGAGAGAGAGAGAGAGCTGAGGAGGAGCAGAGAGAGGGAAAGAGGGAATCCCAAGCAGGCTCCACACTGTCAGCACTAGCCTCTGATGCTAGACTCGAACTCACAGACCATGAGATCATGACCTGAGCCGAAAATCAAGAGTCTTCCCCTTAATAAACTGAGCTACCCAGATGCCCCAGCTACACCACTTTTTAAATATTAAGTAATGGTAAAAAGGGTCAAGCTGGAGCAGATCCAACCACCAGTCTTTTGGGATAACCTTGCCAGCAGCTGAAATTCAATATGCCCCAAATCAAATCTACCTTCCTCACCAAAGCACATGATTCCTCCCATGTCCCTAGAAGCCATTACAATATGTGGCAGACCCCGTAGCTTAGCTCATCCAGATTCTTCTCACAACCTCCTCTCCTTTTCTTGCCTGTACAATGGAACTTATTAAAGCTAAAAACTTAATCTCCTAGGCTCTCTCACTGCTAGGAGGCTCATGCAAACATTTCCGGCCAATGACAGATAAGTAGGTGATAGCTGGAGCCAATGCAGCCATTTTGCAATTGTGACTCTAGTCTGTCACCCAATAAAGAGGGAATAGCATATAAAGGACCCTTGGTTAATGATGATATCTCACTTTGCTACACTGGTCTGGGCTGCCCACCTCTAGACTTCCTGTTACATGAAACAGACATGCCTCTACTTTTCAAATCCACCATTACTCATAGCCAAATTCCTAACAGATGTACCAGCTTTCCGGTCAGCTAAAGAGCCTCAGCATTTCTTCATCATTTGCCACAGTCTTACTCTCCATCGCTGATTGACTGCCATGCACTATTGATTTTACTCATCTGGGGAAAAAACTAGAAGCAATAGGAGGCCAGATTTCCAGTGGAATGTGCACAGTGAAAACTGTCTAGGCATGTCAGCTATGCATGGAGGAGTTCTCTGATAGGTGAAAAATGTCCTTGGTGGGAAGTTATAAGGCAACAAATATAGAACTCAGAAGGGTAATTAATTACATTACAGTTGCGAGAAAATCTTGAGGTCTCTTCCATCTCTGAAATGCTAAAATCATTCCATCATCCCATTAGAATCACCAGACAGCACTCCTGGTCACGTAAAACAGAGCAAAATACTGTTACTTAAAACGCAAACTTCCTTATAAAGAGAAGAGATCCCATTAGGGGAAGCTCTTTGTCTGCCCTGGACGTGGAAGCGGTTGGTTATGCTTGTTTAGGAGCAGGAGCTGAAGGTGGCTGGGTGACCCCACCTAACAGATGGGGAGGATTTGGAGAGAAAGGGGGGCGAGGGGTCAGTGAAGCTGCAGGAAAGGTGGGTCACTGAGGAGCCCTAGGTGGCTGAGTGTCTGGAAGGGGCTCTGGAGAAAAGACATTAGGGGGTGAAGGAGTGCAGTGTTTGTTGTGTCATCCATTAGGCCATCTCCCCTGGCTCTTTAGTAACATCTTACAATTCCGTGTGAAGATAACTTTTAAACTGAAGCAAGGACTTTCTCGGCTGGACACTCACAAGGAGGAACAATATTTCATGCAACACAACAATTACCCCAGACCAAGGAGGCCATCAGAGTGTGAGCACAGGCTGGAACTCAGACACTTTGCGGGGGGTGGGCGTCTTGGGATGCAATAGGCCATAGATTGGGGGTTCAAGGCTATTTTACATAAGTTTCAAGGGCTAGGTGGGTCCAGCTGACATAAAGTCTTCCTGGGATAGAGAGAGGACCATTTTCTTGAATAACATTCATCCCACAGAAGACATTATAGGTGAGCAGATAAGCCATGTTGCAGACTACAAAATGTTTCTATTTACTGTCTTCTTTTCTTTATCAGATTCTCTGTAGCCAAAACAGTGAGCTGAAAGACACAACCAGATGGAAAATACAAGACAAATGTTGGGATCCTTACAGGATACATGCCATGAAGGAAATGACTGATATATATGTGTATATATATATATACATATATATATATATATGTGTATATATATATATATGTGTGTGTACTTAGATTAAAATCTCAAAAATAATGCAAAGCAAACTTAACTGGATGTACCTCTGGGAAAGGGGGAGGATGATATGAAAAGGATCTTCACTATTTTTATTATTTATTCTGCTGAATTGTTTTGAATTTCAATTAGGATGCCCTACTCTATTATACTTGGAGGTTTTATTAATATGAAAAACACATCATAGAAAAACATATCATAAAAATAGACTTTTATTTGCAAAGTAACAGATAATGAACTGTGTACTTTATATACTTTATCATTCATTCACTTATTCCATACATATTAATTGGGCACCTCCTATATACCAGGCATTATTTTGGGCACTAAGAATACAGCCATGAACAAAACAGGCAAAACTTCCTGCCCTCGTGGTATTTTACACTCTCATGAGTAGATAGACAATACAAATAATTGATAATTATAATAATAACAATAGCCAACACTTATGTATCACTATATGTATACTAACTCCACTGTGAGGTCAACATTACTAGAATCTCCATTTTACAGATGAGGAAATAGAGGCTTACCCAAGGTTACCCAGCTACTATATAATGAAATCAAGCTGTGCGGACCCCTGGTCTGTCTCCAGGGTTCATGCTGTTAACCATTTTGCTCTGGGCTACAGTATGTCAGATAAATATGTCTCATAGACAAAAATAAAGCAGGGAAGGGGGAAGAAGTGTAGGTAATGAGGAGCATGGGGCCAGGGGCTGAACTGGACATTGGATGAAAGGCAAGTCCCTACTGAGAAGGCGCCAGTGAAAGAGAGGGAGTGAGCCACGTGAATACTGGGGAAGCACGCTCCAGAAACAAGGAACAGTAGGAGAAAATGTCCTGAGGCCAGCTGTGCCTGACATGCTCCAGGAACAGCAAAGAGTTTAGGGTGGTCAGGGTGGAGTTGGCCAGGGAAAGGAGACCAGAAGATGAAGTCAGGGAGCAATGGGGCCAGATCATGCAGGGCCTTGAGGCCATAGTTAAGGATTTTGGAGGTTGTGTGAGTGAGATGAGAGCAATCAGAGGGTTTTATGCAGGAAATGGGCATATTTAAAATGGATCATTTTATGCAGGAAATGGGCATATTTAAAATGGATCATTCTGGCTACTGGGCAGAGATGGGAGGAGGGGGTGGGGACGAGAGCAAGGGTAGAAGCAACGAGATTAGTTATGAAGCTACTGAAACTTCCAGGTGAGTGAGAAAGGCAGCTCAGACCCCGTTGGTAAGTGGACGTTTTGAGACATGACTGGATTCCCAATTTATTCTGTTGTTTAGGAGAAAAGTGACCAAGGAACTCAGTATTGACTCCAAGGTTTGGACATGAGCCAATGGAGGAATGCGGTTGCTATTTACTGAGTTAGGGAAGGCCACAGGAGGAGAACTTTGGGAGTAGGGGAGACCAGGAGGTTGATGTTGGATATGTTCCCTTTGAGATGCCTATTCAGCCCTCAAGTGGAGATATGAAGCAGACATTTGGATGTAGAGTCACTTTCAGCGAGCAGTCCAGGGGTCTCAGGGGTCCATTTCAGGTATAGGAGTGCATGTGAGCAGATAACCTAAAGCTTCTCTCTGTTACCTCATGGGCTTCAGCTAGTCAGGGTTTCTGTCCCTGGATCTCAAGTAACAAAGTGTTACTGCAGCCAGCTTACAATTAGCTATGAAGCCTACGGTTCATTTCTGAAGGCTGTATTCAAGAGTCCAGGCCATCACTCCTTCCTCCAGGTTATCCCTAGGGCCCGAGTGGATATGGGTTCATCTGCCTTCTTTGTCCTACAGATGCACAGTGGAGACACTGCCAAGCATGGCAGTGGCCAGAAGGCTAGTTGGGAGCCACGCAGGGTCACATGTAGTGTTCACAAGAGAGGGGAGAGCACCAAAGTCTGACCACACCCTCACACCAAGATGCCACCTGCTGCCCCTGCCTGATGGACATAAATGACCATCCTGCTGTCCGTTCTCTGTTCCTGTGGGATATAAGGTCTAGGCGTGAGGCCTCAGAAGCAACTCTTCACCACCCCAAACAAGGACCTAGACCCTCCAAGGAAATTTCCCCCAGAGTAGTTGTGTGATATTTGTCATTGAGACCTGAGTAATTTTTTTTTGTCAGGACCACATACATGTCTTCAAATAAACTAACATACTCCTCTGGCGGGAAAAATCAGTGCTGTGAAGAGTCAGCCAAGGAAAGACAGGTGCACTTTGCAGTTTATGAAGGTAAGATGCATCATCACCACATTCAGTACAAAACCTTAAACAGCACAGAGATGTGCTCATGTGACATGCTTACGTAGAAGACATAGGAGAGCTGGACACCCCAGCAGCAACACAGAACCCCAGCTGCTGTCCTTGCAAGGAGTGGGCCTATGAAAGTGCATGACAAGCCACTAGAAATAATTATGGTGAAGAATGTATCCAAATTCTTCTGTCCTGTTCAAATGGGAAAAGGCTTTAATCAGCCCCCTAACATCCAGCATCCTTCTGATGTCCCAAGGCTTGTAAATGATAAGAGTAATGTTTTAATACTAACAGTTATTAAAATATTAAAACCCATAAAATGATTAGTTCATACTGGGAATGGTGATGATCACTGAGTGCTTGCATGGGCCGGGCCCTGTCCCAGGTGAACCACCTTGTTCAGTCCTCAGGTACCCTGTGGCCACTTCTCACCTCCTTCCCTCCTGCCCCATCAGTACCTGACACAGGATCACTCCTTTCTCCTCCACAAAGCTTTTAGGATGGCACCCTCTCTTGGCTGCTTTTTCTAAGCTGTTTTAATTGGCTCCTCCTTCCCTTCGTAACTCACTGAACATTGGGGTCCCGCCCTCTCATCACTTCTGAGATGACCTATGGTAGTCCCAGGGCTTTACACACGCGCATAACTGCCAACTAAGATCTTACCTCCATTCCAGAGCTCGCCCTGCTGGGGTGGCTATTAGGCACTTCACACCAAGCATATTCAGCAGACCTTGTGATTTGTTTTCCTACACCTGCTCCTCCCCATCATTCCCCTGATATGTCAATGGCACCTTCATCCTTCCAGAAGCAAGGCTAGAGGTCTGATAGGTGGTCATCCTTGACCAGTCACCTGTCTCTGTCACACACACACACACACACACACACACACACACACACACTCCAGCAGCAAATCCAGCTGGATGCACCTTAATTTTACCATTTCTACCACCTCCACCCTTAGTATCCGGTCTAAGCCACCTTCACCACTCTGGTCACTCTTGGGCTGTTGCAAGGGACATCTGTTTCTGCCCTTGTCCTCTCCCCTCATGTAGACATGTGTCTGTCTTCAACACAGCAGCCAGAGTGATCCTGCTAAAACATTTCAGAGCATGTCCCTCCTCTGCTCCAATCTCAGCCCCCAACGAGTTCCCACCTCCCTCAGAGTAGGATTCAAAGTCCCCCCTGTGCTGGCAAGGACCTGCCCCCTGGCCCAGCCTTGCTTGCACAACTGTATCTCCCACCTCTCTTTCCCCTGACCCAGGTCCGACCACATGGGCCTCTTTGCGATCTGCAGGATGCTTCCCTCTAGGGCTTGGCTTCCTGCAGCCTCGGCCTGGACCTCTGTCCACCTGGATGTCTGTGTGGCCCACAGGTCGCTTCTTCGAACAGGCCTTCTCTTTTCTGATCATCCATCAGAAACTGGACAACCACCCATCCCTCTCTGTCCTCCTTAACCCTTTTTTATTAGTGCATTATCACTCTTGACATATGATAGCACTATTCATTTACTTTTTACAGTCTATCTTCTCTCTACTCCCCAGAACATAAGTTCCTTGAGCTCAGGGGCCCTTATTTGTTCATTTCTCTGGCCTCAGTGTCAGGAGTGGTGCCTTATACATCCTTGTGCTCAGTAAATGTTTGTTGAATGACTCACAGTGGCTGAGGGAGAAAGTAAAGTGTCAGGAACGGGGCAGCGGAGCACTCTGCCCCAGATGCACAAAATTAAGAAGCTGCATCGTCAGGAGAGAATGTTAGAGCAGAAATAACACCAACCAGAGGTTCACCTCCTTTTTAATCATTACCGTGAACCAGCCATTGGTCTAGGTCTGAAATAATTGCCACTGAGTTTTAATATTATACATGTAAGCTTCAAATTAGCATATTTTCATTACTTCTCCTTTAATAAACATTGTTTTCTATATGGAAGTAATTTGGAGAATTCCCAGTGTCAGAGCTGGCCTCTGACACGTGCAGCCTCAGCCGTGTGCATTCGCTTTGAGAGTAAATTCATAACCACCGGGAATTCTTGGTGCTTGGGGCTCAGTTTGTGTCTTTGACTCCTGAGGTCCTGCAAGTGTCTGCATGTAGCCAGAAGACTCTAGCGAAACAAGGATAGCACAGTGACTGTGAAGATACAGAACGTGAGTCACTTCAATTCTGTGTGACCAGATGGGGCTTTTATTTGTGACTAAAGCTTACAACAGTGAAACTGAGTGCAGCATTTCGGACACGCTAGTTCCGTTTGATAAGCGACAATGTTAATTCGTCCGTGAACTAGTTCATCAAATTTGAACAATAACTTTAAAACTCAATTTTAAAACCTGAAGAACAAATTAAGGAATGAATGATTATTGTTGATTACAACATGGCTGATACTGGGAACTATTTTGTCATCTAGAGGAGGGAGTGTTAAAACAATCTTCCCTGGGTCAAATAGACACACTGCTGTTGGTAAGTAGCTAGTGTTATCATTATCAGCCTTTTACAGATGAGGAAACTGAGGCACAGAGGACTGAAGTAAACTTAAGTGGGCTTAAGTGGAGGAGCAAGGTTCAAGGCCAGGCAGTCTGTGATCACCTTTCCTCAATGGTAATGAACTTCCATTTATACTTGCAGTTGATTGAAACTGGGACACTCGTGTTTTATTTATAGCTAAAAGTTACTCGTGCCAACTCACATATGCTTAAGTTAACTGAACTAAAATCAATTCTTAAATCTATGGCCAAGCGATTCCACTCTTAGTATGTCCCCAAAAGAAAGTGTGTCTGTGCCCAGCAAAAGACATACATAAGAGCGTTCAAATCAGCTTTATCAATAGGAGAACGGATACTTTGGGGTATATTCATATAACAAAATACTACACAGCAATAAAAACAAATCAACTATGAACACACACAATGATATAGATGCATCTTATAGATATAATAATGTTGAAGGAAAGGAGCCAGGCACAAAAATTCATATATGGTGTGATGTCATTTTGATGGAGACAGAGGTGCAGTAGTTACTAGTAGGGATGACTGACCAGGAGGGGAACTAGGGAAACTTCCGTGTAGCTAGGAGGGTTCTGAATCTTGATTTGAGTTCTGGTTACACAGGCATATACACATGTGCTTGAATTGAATGGAGTTCCCCCCAAAATTCATACCTTGAAGCCCTACCCGTAATGTGAATGTGTTGGAGATAGGGCCTTTTTGAAGCAATTAGGATTAAATGGGGTCAGTCGAATGGGGCACTGATCCAATAAGATTAGCATTCCTATGAGATGCCAAATGCCTCACTCTCTCTCTCTGTCCATGTGAGGACACAGTGAGAAGGTGGCCATCTGCAACGCAAGGAGAGAGCCACACTAGACACTGACCTTGCTTGGCATCTTGATTTTGGACTTCTAGACTTCAGAACTGTGGGAAAATAAATTCTTGCTGTTTAAGCCACCAAGTCTGTGCTACTCTGTTATGGCAGCCCAAGGTGATGATAGAGAATACAACAGATAAAAGTTTTATAGAGCTATACACTCTTTTAAAAAATTTTTTAATGTTTATTTATTTTTGAGAGAGAGACAGAGCATGAGTGGAGGAGGGGCAGAGAGAGAGGGGGAGACACAGAATCCGAAGCAGGCTCCGGGCTCTGAGCTGTCAGCACAGAGCATGAAATGGGGCTCGAACTCACAAACCGTGAGATCATGACATGAGTAGAAGTCAGATACTCAACCGACTGAGCCCCCCAGGCACCCCTAGGGCTATACACTCTTAAATGAACTTTAGGTATATCATGTATGTTATATCTTAATGGAAAAATATAAAGAATAATACAAAAGAATCCCTCCAGGCATCATCAGCGTGAATTGCCTGAACCAAGTAAACAGCCTTTAGTGCCTCTAGTTTCTAATGCCTCTCCTCTACCTAGACTGTGTGCCAGATAAGCAAACTCCCATGTAACATGGCACCCGCCAGCATGGATCTCTCTCCAACCACCCAGAAGGTTGCTGGTGCCTGCACAGGGATGGAATCCCATTGCTAAGGGCCAGCCCTCCCTTCCGTTTCCCTCAGGTGATGGAGGATGGATAAAGTGGCCAGGTTTGATGGGCAGGGCAAGAGATTGCCTCTGCACACTTGCCCTTGCCAGTCATGGCTGAGCAGCCAATGACACCTCCCCTGGTCCCCAGCCTGAATGAAGATGGGCATTGCCTGGAAAGGAAGTATGTGCCAGCAGCTGATAAGAAGGGCCATTTTGGGGCAGGCCAGGGCTGCCAGTCACTGCACAACCCCGAAGGCACAGCTGACAGCAGACACCAAGGCCTGACCAAATGCTTCGGAGCTGGGCAAATACAAGAGGGAACAGAATGCATCGTGCAAGGCAGAGTTAACACAAAGAACAAAATGATTAAGACAGGACGTTTACAACACCCCGTCTTTCCTGTTCTCCTCTCTGCAGAATCTTGGTATAATTCCTTTTTCTTGCCCCAACCTGACCACATAACACCATTTCTACTTAAAATTGCTTCCCAGAACTTCTTTAGCGATTATATTAAAATGTTATGTCTACTCTTTCTGCATACATTCTCACTTATTCTAAAAATATGAAATGATTCCCAACCGGGATATACATTTCTGACTGCAGACATAAATTTAGGCTTTGCTCAAATATCCCTGTATTTGGGTGTGCTCTGCACTAAATTTAAAGAACAAATTTACTTGTTCGTTTAGATCATCTTTATTAAGTGTTTGTAATACAGAAGGTTCCAAAACTACAAAAGTTATCTATAGTGAACGATCATTTATTTAATGATTCCTTGCTAGGTTTCTTTGTGTAGTTAGCAGTTTACTGATTATTTAGCTAATGGATTAAAACATTAGGCTGACAAAAGATAGCAAACAATTAATTCATACGGATTGGTATCAAGTAAGATGAAAGAAATACTGATAATGTAAACCAATGAGAAAGTGAGATGCTCTTTTCAAAAGTTTGATTTATACGAATCCTCAGAACTCATTTTTGTGAAAAGTAAGGCACAACTAGGCACATAAAAGTAAGCCATCCCCATCCATCAAATGAAAAGTCCTTGATACTCTTACATTAAAGGGAAAAATAGCTCCATTTTATTATCTTAGCAATCACTGAATTTAGTTACATGACTTCATATTAATCATCATTGGGAGGCAATAGTATAAAACTATAAAAATCACATAAGTTAAAATAGGAAACTTAAAGAATTCTACTTTCTTTACTATCCCAACAATCAGTATCAAATTCCTGTAATATAGCTCCAATTGATGCTGTGAAGGTCAGAGGCGGTGAGACTAAGTATTAATACTCAAAATCATCATTTCTATAAATTTGTTCTTAATAATGCTAGTGAGAGAAAGGAGAAGACGTGTCTAGGGTGGAACGAGTTTGGTTAAACCACGTTAAAGTGGTCGTTTTATCACGGGACTTGTCAAAACCCTAATGTGCTGATGTGTGTGGGAAATTTCATGACGGTAGTGTTTTGTGTGATACCGTCTAAGCTGACTCTCCCCCACATTCTTCACAGAGCACCTTGGGGGCTAGCGGTCTATTAGAACACACTTTGAGGAACACTTTTTGATCTCAAGAGGTCTGGGGAGACAAGTTGCTGTAAAATGAATGCCCTTCCACCTTGGGCTAGCTCTGCCATGCAAGGCCACCATGTTTTGTGAATTGTAAGATAGAGTATAGAAGGCTGCCTCTTCTGGGACAGACTGGTTTCCAATTCAGAGGCTGTAAGGCATAAGGTGGGGTATGTCCATTGGTGTTTCCATGACACTACCCAGCTCTGACCTCTGTCCTTTGGGTATCACATCCGTGACCTAGATGTCTGCCTGGCTTACAGAGATGGGGTAGGACAAGAGACCCAGGATGCTCACAGCAGTGATAAATGGAGGCAAGTGTAGAGAGAGGGAGAAGCAGCAGAGGAAGTGGACTGAGGGTAGTAGTTGGACAGGGATGGGGGCAACAGGGACCCCTGGAGGAAGAGTGCTCAGCAGATAGGCAGAGGTCAGGAGAATAAGAATGGCCATTATAGCTAGTGTCAGCTAGGGTTCTGCTGTGACAACAAAGCTTAAAATCTCAATGGTTTAGCATAACAACATTTTACTTCTCACACCATAGTGTGATAAAAGTCAACAGCTCTCTTGAGCAGTTCCCCTCCATGGGGTGACTCAGGATACAGAATCCTTCACCCTGTGGTGAGGGTCACTAAGGAGAGGGGACAGAGATGAAATAAATTGTGCAAGGTCAGCTTCAAACTGGAAGTAGTGTGGGGAAGATTCATAATCATGTGATCTAACTCCATGGCCCTGTATTCCTTTTGTTTTCTTTAAAAATACATTATATCTAGGGGAGCCTGGGTGGCGCAGTCGGTTAAGCGTCCAACTTCAGCCAGGTCACGATCTCACTGTCCGTGAGTTCGAGCCCCGCGTCAGGCTCTGGGCTGATGGCTCAGAGCCTGGAGCCTGTTTCCGATTCTGTGTCTCCCTCTCTCTCTGCCCCTCCCCCGTTCATGCTCTGTCTCTCTCTGTCCCCAAAATAAATACACGTTGAAAAAAAATTTTTTTTGTAAATAAAAAAAATAAAATAAAAATACATTATATCTAAATGTCCGTCAACTGATGAATGGATAAAGAAGTTGTGGTTTATATACGCAGTGGAATACTACTTGGCAATGAGAAAGAATGAAATACGGCCTTTTGTAGCAATGTGGATGGAACTGGAGAGTGTTATGCTAAGTGAAATAAGTCATACAGAGAAAGACAGATACCATATGTTTTCACTCTTATGTGGATCCTGAGAAACTTAACAGAAGACCACGGGGGAGGGGAAAGAGGGGGGAAAGTTACAGAGAGGGAAGGAGGCAAACCATAAGAGACTCTTCAAAACTGAGAATAAAGTGAGGGTTGATGGGGGGTGGGAGGGAAGGGAAAGTGGGTGATGGGCATTGAGGAGGGCACCTGTTGGAATGAGTGCTGGGTGTTGACAATAAATTTCATATTTTAAAAAACAAAACAAAATGGCATATTCTGGAAATGTAAAAAAACTAAAATAAAAATCAATTATATGTTATCTGTATATTATACATAGATAATTCCAGTACAGTTAACATATAGTGTTATATTAGTTTCAGGGGTACAATATAGTGATTCAGCAATTCTGTATTCAGTGCTCATCATGATAAGTGTACTCTTAATCCCCTTCACCTATTTCACCCATACCCCACCCACATCCCCTCTGGTTACCATCAGTTTGTTCTCAATGGTTAAGAGTCTGTTTTTTGGTTTGGACTTTTTTCTTTGCTTATTTTGTTACTTAAATTCCACATATGAGTGAAATCAGATGATATTTGTCTTTCTCTGACTGATTTATTTCACTTAGCATTATACCTTCTAGATCCATCTATGTTTTTGGAAATGGCAAGATTCCATTCTTTTTTATGGGTGAGAAATACTCTATTGGAGATGTGTGTGTGTGTGTATATATATATATATATATACACATATGTATATGTACATACATGTATGTATATACATATGTATATATACATATACATATATGTATATATGTATATATATGTGTATATATATATGTGTGTGTGTGTATATATATATATATATATATATATGCCATCTTCTCTATCCATTCATCTATCAATGGACACGAGCTACTTCCATATTTTGGCTATTGTAAATAATGCTGCAATAAACAAACCTAAAGGTACTTATATCTTTTGAGTTAGTGTTTTGGTATTCTTAGGGTAAATACCCATAGTGGAACTACTGGGATCACATGGTAATTCTATTCTTAATTTTTCAAGGATTCTTTACACTGTTTTCCACAGTGGCTGCACAAGTCTGCGTTCCCACCAACAGTGGCTGAGGGTTCCTTTTCCTCCACATCTTCACCAACATGTATTGTTTCCTGTGTTTTTTATTTTAGCATGGCCCATAATCTTAGCCAATCTGCCTTCTACTTTTCCCAGTATCCAGATATTGACCAGCACTTAACAGATGCTCAATAAAGTCTTGTTGACTGAAATGTCAATGATTGGAGATAAGTGGTTTTCCATTAAATGTATTGATTTTGATGTTTTCCTCAAACATTTAGGATATAAATCCAAAATAATGTAGCCAGTCATAGCAGGCAATTCCATGGTAAACTTAAAAAAAATTTTAATGTTTTATTTATTCTTGAGAGAGAGAGAGAGACAGAGCATGAGCAGGGGAGGGGCAGAGTGAGAGAGGGACACAGAATCAGAAGCAGGTTCCAGGCTCTAAGCTGTCAGCTCAGAGCCCAACGCAGGGCTCAAACTCACAAGCCGTGAGATCATGACCCAAGCTGAAATCGGATGCTTTACTGACTGAGCCACCCAGGCGCCCCTCCATGGGAAACTTAACTGTGTGGCCTCACATAAATAAGACTATAGGATTGTTAACTCTGTCTCTGACTCTTTTGGAGCCCATATCCACAAGCTTCAGAGCTCCACTTGCTCCTGGTCCAAATGCTAACAACCGCCCTACATCGTGCAGATACTCCAGCATCTCTGCCAGTTAGTCCCTGGTGGCAAAGTTGAGGTTATCTCACCACAGGTGTGAAAAACTGCAAGCAACAAAACAGGGTAAAGAAAGACTCACGATTTTCCCATTCATTGTAAAGCAACCAAGTTCAGAAGTTAATAACTAAAAGGTTGAGAAAATTGACAAGGAGATAAAGGAATGTGGCTATTTCTTGACACCCAGAGCTCTTTAATCCTCTATTGAGCCACAATTGCCTAAGGACTGAGGAACTGATACAATCTGAGGCTCTGGCTCATATACTGAGTAGATTTCCCCCATCGCCATCAGCTGGGGAAAATCTGATCATTTCATAATTACTCTAGACCAAGGTGGGTGGGGAGCATGAGGGAGGCAGAAAACTACCCGTGGGAAAGAGCCTATTCAATTTTCTTGGGAACCCTCTGGTGCATTCTTATGCTAGCAAAAGATGTTCATTATTGCAAAAGAAGGCATTTTGCAACTTAAAAGGCAGTGTTCCCCAGAGCACAGGCACTGCAGTAATTTGACAGAGGTCTCACGCTGTCACCATTAGCATGACTGAGTGATTTTCCAATTTGCAGAGTGCCTTGGGAAGAAAGAAAAAAACAAAACCCAACCCCAAGCACACCACTCAGAAATAATCACAAAGTAGACTGTCCCCATCTCTGCCTCCGTCTTAGATCTTAGGTGGTGTCCTCAGCCTGGCCCCTCAGATTCCTGGCAGTGCCACCAGGGAGGGCATAGTGTCCTGCAAAAAGGCCTCCTCTTCTGGCCTCTAGTGGTCGAGACAGATTAGTGCAGAAGCCCCACTGGGTATACTCCCAAGGGTTATCTGTTAGACTGCATTGATGGAAAGGCTCCTCGCGGCAAATGTTCATTGCTGAATCCCCAGCGTGTGGCATGGTGCCTGGAGCAGAGTATGATCTCAATAAATATTTGTTGAATCAAATTTAAAAATCAAGTATTTGATACCCACACACAGGGTAATCTGTGTGTGAGAAAGATAACTGAAATTTGGGCCTCCAAGGTGTTTACAAACTAGCTGGGGAGATGAAGATAAACACGGGGCATCCATCATTTCACCAAACCACAGCAATCTGGTAGCACAGTCCAGGGCTGTGGATTTGGGTGATAAAATGGTCACTGACTTAGCCTTCATAACAAATCACTGAAACTAATTTCTACTTCCCCCTACTATGCCAAGAAGGCTGTGTCCGGCCTCCAGGAGACAACAGCTGCCTCCACTCTCCCATCATTTGTGATGCAGCCCTCAGGCCACTAGGTGCCCAGCCCCACCCCTGGCTGTGCTGAAACCTGTCTTCCTGTCCTCAGCCATTCCAGTGGTCATCCCGTATGTCCCCTAGCCTGTTTCAGAGCCCCTAACTGAGGGAACCGGTCTGTTACTTGACCAGGTATTTTGGCTCATTCCAGTTCCTCCTTCCTAAGAACATGGTTTGCATCCCATTTGTCTAGACTGGGAAACTAATCTGCATCACTCTTAAAATCTACCCTTCCCTCCTCGCCAGCCCTTCTAGGGCCCTGGGCTAAGCTTGAACATTTCAACACCTCTTTAGCAGGGGAATGCCCAACCCATGGCTACAAATCAAATAGTACTAAATGGTTTTTATTGAAAACCCTAAATTCACATGACTGGAGGTCAGCTCAACAGCTCATTGGTGCCTCCTCTATGGTGTCTCTGATCTTCTTCTGGTCCTAAGAGAATGGACACAGTCTCAGGGAATGTGACCTCATACAGCTTTTTTCAAAAGAGAAGAGGCTGGCAGACCTTTATACTCACATATTTCTCTTTTATTAGAAAAGAAGAATATTTCGCAGGGCCCTCCAGAAGACTTTTCTTAACAGCCTGCTGTTCAGGATAATTTATATGCCTCCCATCACCGCCCCACTGCCCCCACCAGCAAAGAGGCTAAGAGAATCTCCTCCCAAATAAATAAAATTGTGATTCTTTTAGCAAGGAATGTGGGTGAATACTTCCACATAAATAGTAGTGTCTGCCACAATCAACTGAGGTACGTAGATTATCTCATATAACAGGAAATTCATGAGTGGGCAGCTCCACAGCTGGTCCATTCACATCAAGGCTCCAGTGTGGCTTTTCTGATTCTCTCAGCTTTACCTTCTTGGATACCAGAGAGCTGACTTTGCATCCTCACATATATAGTCCAGTGTGGGCAGAGGGGTGTTTCCTCCTCTGTGCTACTCTTTGAATACAGAGGAAAATCCTTCTCTCAAGCCCTTAGCTGACTGCTCTTCTGGTTCCACTGGCCAAGATTGGGTCAATGTCCATGTCTTAGTGAAAAGGTGTCTGGGAAAATGAGTATCTGACCTTTTTCAGAGTAGATGGTATGCCTCTGCTGGCAAGGAAAAAAGGCAGGAGATGGCTGTTGGCTAGGCATATAGTAGTTATTAACCTACTATGAGAATTATAAATATTTAGAGCAAAGAGCTCTCCATGAAGGCTGTGCTAGTCACAGACAGGTTCATAGAAGAGCAAGTCTGTGGTTATTCAACCCCTTAGAAAGGACACAAACCAATCCTCTTGGTACATTATTAAACTCTGTGGGTGATGCACAAAGAAATTGTTCAATTCCAACCATTGCAAGCCATTGGCTCATATTCCTTGAGAACACCAGCTTTTTGCCTTTGCTCTCCACCTTGGCCTGTTTTCTTGCTGGAGGAAGCAGGCCCATGTCCTAGCTGGATGCCTATGATAGCAAATCATGAAACAATCCCCCCTTCAGATGGATTAAGAACCACAAGTACAGTGGATATGCATGGCTGAGCTTGGAAAGCAGATGAGTAAACCCAAGCAGTGGGTGGTTTTGACCTTAGCCCTGGAAGCTTTATTAAATTTATTTAATAATTTTAATTTGATGAGTAATTTTAATTTAATTTAATTTAATTTAATGATTTTATTAAATCATTGCTCAGGGGCGCCTGGGGGGCTCAGTCAGTTAAGTATCTGACTTTGGCTCAGGTCATCATTTCGCGATCCGTGAGTTCGAGCCCCGCATTGGGCTCTGTGCTGACAGCTTGGAGCCTGGAGCCTGCTTCAGATTCTGTATCTCTCTCCCTCTCTACTCATACCCTGCTCACACTCTGTCTCTCTTTTTCACAAAAATAAATAAACATTAAAAAAAAGAGAGAATCATTGCTCAGAGTCCCTGCCATGACATTAAGACTAGTCGTATCATCCTGACAATAAGGAATCACATCTTTGCAGATTGATATGGTGGGCTTCACTGGCAAAAAGCCACAGCTTTACCTAACACCTCTGTTTTTTATGTTTGGTTTCCTCTTGGGAGGCTCAGACTCTGAGATCCCTTAATGAGACATACAACTATCAACTCTGCAGCTTGACGAGGGCCAGCGATGATGTAGAGGTGACTGGAGGGGTCTGCTGCATCACAGGGCAGTGTGTGGGACTGAAGGAACACGTTGACATCCACTGGAAACAGTGTGATAGACCTGCATTATTGTATTTAACTTCTTAATAATCCTGGGGGGAGTCAGTCTAAATTGTTCCTAATTTACAGAGGAAGAAATGACTCTTCCCAAGGGTTTGTAACTTGCCCAAAGTCATACCTTCTAGGACTTGGTAGAGCCTGGCTTTGAATCCAGGATTTCCAGACTTTAGCACCATGCTCTTCTTCCTCAGCTCATCTTATGGAAGTTTTCTGAGAATTGTTGCAAATCAGGTTTTCCTCAAATTTCTCTGTGAATCCCCGTGGGGTTTCCACATCCACCCAGGAGGCAAGCCAGCTACCTTAGGTGTCCTTTCCAAGAGTCAAGAAGTCAAATCAAATAATGATCTCTGCTCCCACAGGTCCAACTTTGTGGTCATAGAGGAATGAGCCATGCTTGACACAATAGCACTTTAAACAGTAGTGTTAAAATGCAAACACTCCTGGAAAGGGCATGGAGCACCTTGCTTTCCTACCAAGATGGAAAGACCATAAGGAGGGCTCCACTGTGACAGAAGGAGAGGAGTGGGGAAGTGTAAAAACATCACAGAATAATTAGGAAGTCTCAGAGTAGGGGCCCTAGATGGGGGCCTCATGAACCCATGTATGACTCTCCAACCTCACCAAATGGCTCTCCCTAGAAAGTGGCATGTGTGGACAGCATCAATGACCTCCTTAACTCTCTGGCTTCCATTTGGCTTTAGCCAATGCTAAATATGGTAACAGTCAGCTACCCGGGTGGCAAGTTGACTGCATTGGACCTTCCTATCATGGTGGGAGCAGTGTTTTGCCCTCATTGATATGCACACATAGCTCAGACAGGGGTTTGCCTTCACTGCCAAATACCAGGAAGCAGAATGCAACTGCACGATCTAGGCTCTGGTGTCAGGCTTCTCTGCCAAAATTCTGGCACATTTACCCCAGTCCAGACCATAGAGATGGCTGTAGGGATCAAAGGAGTTGCTCATGTGTGTGTTCATTACTATTTCCAAGGCATTTTCTACCATTTTGCAGGCACATGCCTGTTGACTTCTCACAGATCTATACCATAAGTATTATTATCCCCATTTTATGGATGAGAACGTTGAGACTTTGGTGAAGAAATTGAGTTAAGAATTAATCACAACCTGTCTGTGATTAGCCTCCATGCAAGACAGTCTCTCCAGACTGCATACCTCATACACACCATGCCAGGTACTCGGAAATATATTGCATCATTTAATGACATGCCCGCAGTATATAAATATGAACATGGGTCTGGACATAACTATATGTGTGAGTATGTTGTGTGTGTTTAAAGAACAGCCATTCCAGTTGACATCAGGCAACAAACAGGGCCTAGTGCTACCAAGTGAGTGTAAACAACTTTTGCAGAATGTAAATAATATTCAGACAAAGACACTGAGTGAAACAAGACAGAAACAAAACCTCTCCATAGTCTTATCTAAACCTCATTAAAGATAAGGACATGCTGCAACCAGAAAAATAACTAATAATTAACTCATGTTCCTTTACCAGTGACAACTTCAGCCCCATTTTAATCCTTTTGCCTCCTACATAAAAATTACCAAGACACTCATCAATGGGGTTGTTCCTACATCCTAAAAACACCCTGCTTAGAAGCAGCCTCCACTTATGTAAACCATCTTTAGAATCACCCAACAAGCCCCTGGTCTCGTGAACAGCCCCTCTCAATGTCCTCTTACAGCCATACCCCCAATTCCCCCAAGGTGGGCTTTCCCCTTCCCCTGATGTAGAAAGTTAAATGAACCTGACTTTGTTCTTCCAGGAGTGTTCCTGGAGTCTTTGGCTGGTGGGGCTTTGACAACACAAACACACACACACACACACACACACACACACACACACACACACTTTTTTTTTAATGTTTATTTTTGAGAGAGAGAGAGACATACAGAGTGCAAGCAGGGGAGGGGCAGAGACAGAGGGAGACACAGAATCTGAAGCAGGCTCCAGGCTCTAAGCTGTCAGCACAGAGATGATTCAGGGCTCAAACTCATGAACCGTGAGATCATGACCTCAGTCAAAGTCGGATGCTTAACCAACTGAGCCACTCAGGCGCCCCCTCCCACACTTTAAAGGGTTAAAAAGTGTATTCAAAGATGAAACTCATTGTACATCAATTTCACCCACCCCATGCAAGTAATTCAGAAGATGGAGGACTGGATCACTCTCCCAGATTCCAAGTTTCCTTGATCTTTCCCCTATCTATGCAGAACCTACTCCAGGATCTCTGAACTATGAAGCAAATGTTCAGGTTTCCTTGAGGAAAGCCCTAATTTCCCAGCGTCTGGCTCTAGCAGGAAACGCATACTCCTAAAACAGAGGTTACAAACATCTGAGGAGGATCCAAGCTTTAAGAAGTCAAACCTGAAACACAGAAGGAGATGCCAATTGCAGACGTTGAGGCAAGACAGGAAACCAGAACCCCTCCCATGCCAGAGAGGTGTCAGAGTCCTGGTTTGGGAGGGGGATTCTTGACCCAGCTCAGTCATTTTGGCAGAGAGACCTTGGTCACTTCACTTATGAGGTTGTAAAATGAAAGATTGTACAAGATACCTGATATTCTAATCTGAGCTCCTCAGAGCCCCCATACTGACCTGAACACCTGCACCCCTGAGAGGGGTCAATAACTCCACCTTAATCTGTTTTAAGTGTTCATGCTTCTACTTCAGACATCATTTGAATAAATACTGTGACAGATAAAAAAGCAGTTTGAAAATCTAGGTAAATCTTTGGTACCCACAATTTATGTCAAGAAAGGACAGAATACGATTATTAAACACAAGAGGGAAAGAAAATGTTCAGCCCGCTCTTCAAAACTTTAAAGTCCAACATCTGATGACTACACCCAAAGAAGTGTTGGCTGAAGATCCTCTAGCTCACAGGGCATTTTAAGGAAAGTCTGATTAATGGGTGCATTATCATGTAGTAGAGGTATGCCACTTCCATTTTCACATTTAAATAGGAAAGTTCAATGCCATCATCCAAAAGAGTTAAATGACATGGGGGTTTGAGATAGCACAGGATTATGGAGAGATAGAGAGAGCTATGTTTCTGCTTCCAGGCCCTCAACATGCACCAATAGTTACTGCTGCGTCAGGCCTGCCCTGTTAAGGCCCCAAACTGCAGGAGGCAGCAGTTAGGGCAATGGATCCAGAGCCTTGGGGATCCTGGTAGAGAAGGAAATTTGGGGAGAGGCTGATGGACATCTGTAATGTAGATTACACAGAAGGGGGAAATGTGAGTTTGGGGTGGAGGGCTGGGTAATGAGCCAGGACCACTGGCTAGAGGATCTTGCTGAGTACAGAGAGTGAGTGAGGTACTTGCCAGCCACTCCTCTCTCTGCAGACAGCTAATTTGGAGGGGGATGTCATGGTGGGGGGAGAAACAACACATACATAAACTCTGTCTTCATGGACTTTATATTTTGGCTTTTCATATCTTTTAAAATCATGGAAGTAAGACATATATACACAGGAAAGCTCACAAATGAACAGTGTGTGGCTAAATGAACCCACATGGACTGAACACACAAATGGAACCAGCTCCCAGATCAAGAAATAGAGCATTGCCAGTTCTGCCCCCAAGCCTCCTTCTGCCCCTTCCAGACTCAGACCACTCCGTATCCTGCCTGCTAACACCATACATTAATGTTTCTTGTTTCCAAATTTTACATAACTGGACTCAACACAAAAATACGCACTCTTTTGTGTCTGGATTCTTATTCTGAACAATACATTGGTGTGATTCATTCACATTATTACAAATAGTTGTATTTTGTTTATTCTCATTGCTGTCATAGGACACTGTGTACATATCGCACAAATCAGCCATCGATTTCTACTGATGATGAGCAGTTGTTATTTCCAGTTTGGGGCTCTTATGAATAACACTGCTAGGAACATTCTAGTACATGTCTCGTGATGCACAAATGTATGCATTCCTATTGGGTTTGTTCCGAGGAGTAGAATTTCTGGACCACATTATATATAAAAACTAAAAAGACCATGGACTCTCACACATTGCTGATGCTACATTATTAGATGTAATTAAACAGTGTACCCAAGTGGTCATACAAAATGCACCTACACCAGCAGTGCATGAGAGCCAGTGGGCTTTTTAGTTTTTAACCTAGGAGTCACTGAAAAAGGAAAAGGAGGTGGAAGAGAGAAAGAAGGAAAAAGAGGGGGAGGAGGAAGAAAAGGGAGGGAGGAAGAGGAAGAGGAGGAGCAGAAGGATCAGGAGAAGGAGGAGGAGGCAGAGGAATAACTAATAGCAGAGACTCTATAAAAATGTAAAAACACTTCTCTTCCTTCTTCAGGTCACTGGAGGATGCACAGTGACCTGGCTTTGGTCTTTCTCAAAGGCTATAAGGGAAAAGCACATGCAGTTTCTTGCTATAGGGGCCTGGCTTCTGGGATTGGGGGGGATATTGATAGTTATTGAATTATCTGACTCTCCTAGGAACATGCCACTCCAGCAAGTGACAATGCCCCTGGAGCCCAAGGCAGCATGCACTTCTGCCCTGAGGGATGCCAATGATTCCTCCTGAGGCATGGTTTAGCCAGAAGCACAAATGCACCAATGGTGTGGTTCACAGCCTAAGAAGGGTTGACTTTGATCAACCTCCAAGCCACTCCAAGCACCAATGGGAGCTGGGGTGACTGTGTCATGCATGCTCCAAAGACCAAAGAAGGAGGATGGAAGGGACCAGCAGAAGACAAGAGACCAACAGAAAATAAGGTTGTACTTTTGATTTCTACCCCCTGTAAACTGGTCATGAAATAGTTACCCCAAGTGGAGTCAGCAAATGGAACTGAATCAGCAGCCCAGGCTAACGATGACTTGGTAACTTGGCTGGGCCCAGAGTCTACAAAGCAGGAAAACCTTAGCAATTATTCCCGTCAACAGGGCTCTGATGATGATGGAGATTCATAGCTAAGCCTTGGTAGCTGCTACCATACGTGGAGGCGGTGGAAGCCAGAGCCAAGGTAAAACATTTCAGTTTGCTGGGTGTGTATACATTCTGTTTCCTTCTCAGGATTAAACACACTCTCTCCCCAAGCGCCTCTGCTGACAGCCTTCTGGGTGTAAATGGTATGAGATGTCTGTATTCAATGTCCGTTTCAAGTTGAAAGGAGAGTAAAAATAAGATCATATTTTTAGAAGCTGGGAGAGACAGACTGGACGGGTTCAGAGTGAAAGCAAATTCCAGAAACCAAGCTAACAGATGCTTCTCTTAAATGCAAATACTCTATCAAATCACACGTGCCGTTTGAGAACGGAACACAACTAAGGATGTTCAGTCCCATCTCGGTTCCTTTCTCTGTATTCCTGAGAAAATTCAGGAGAGACAGTGAGAATTTTTAAACAAATTAATTAATTCAATGAAAGATGGTCTTACATCTAGCTGGAATGGAGCCCTGCCTAGAGTCCAGGAGACAAACCAGATACATGCCTCTCAAGAAAATGGCTTTGGGGAGTGAGGCAAGAATTCATGTTTCAAAATACACATACCCTAAATGGCAGGAAGGAAGCATTGTGTTCAGTGGTGAGTATGATTATCCACCTTCTCATCCACATATTTGGCTTTCTGTTTCCAGATTAAACACTCTAACTGAAACATACTTACTGAATTCAGGGGGTGCCTGGGTGGCTCAGTCGGTTAAGCATCCGACTTGGGCTCAGGTCATGATCTCGCAGTTCGTGAGTTCAAGCCCTGCGTTGGGCTGTGTGCTGACAGCTCAGAGCCTGGAGCCTGCTTCAGATCCTGTGTCTCCTCTCTCTCTGCCCCTCCCCTGCTCTCTCTCTGTGTGTGTCTCTGTCTCAAAATAAATAAATAAGCATTCGAAAAAAATGTTTAAAAAAAAGAAAAATACTTACTGAATTCCTAATATGAAAAGATGCAATACTGAAATATACAAAAATGCCAATTAATTGAAGAACCAAAGATAAGAGAGATCCCCCTCTCCAATGAACCTGGAGTCCAGCAGAGGAGACACATATGACCCAAGACAATGCCATGTAGCAAGGAGGAAGTCCCACGGACTTTGGAGCTTCCATCCTGTCTTGGTCTTAGCATCTGAGTACCTGGAAGAACTGCTACTCCTCCATGCTATTACAAGAACTAAACAGACTCAGGTACATAAAGCCCCGAGTTGGTAGTTGGCATAGAGAAAACACAACAAACATCAGTCTTTCTGCTGAACTCTCTGTGGTCTACTGGCACCACCAGGAGTCCCACCTAAGATTGGCAGCCGCATTTCTTAGCACTCTGTTCCCTGAGAGGCTCCCGGTTTGAATGAGAAAATCTCGTTACCAGTGAGAAGAGCTGCATGAGAATGCAGAAGTAAATGCAGTGGTAATATTTCTTAGGAAGTCATGTTGACAAACTCAGTTTTGTTGAGCATGGCTACTCCTCATCTCAAGTCTACACTTTGGCAGCCAGACATGGTGGCTTCTCAGACATCTCTGAGAATTCCAGTGCTTCCAGCTGTGAGTTACAAGTGACTGTCTCTCTCATCCTTGCCCTGCAGCTGTTGTTGCCTCAGCTACTCCCACATTCACGTAGGTCCCAATTCCTATTTCTTATAACATAGTCAGTGAGTCTGTTTACTGACCAAATGCACCATGACACATTTTTCATCCCAAAGGAATGAATAATGAGAAATGATAAGATGTTTTTGGGGACTGGCTCATAGTCTGACATTGTTGCCAGAAATATATTTTGAACTCAAGTCATAACCAGCTAATTCTGAAAATTGCTCAGAGGATATATATATGCATCTGAGTACTGTATGTTAATAAGTCTTCCTGGAACTTAGGGTAGAAGAGTGCAAGAATCCTGGAGGTTGAAATCAATGCTGAGCACACTCACACACTCACATTCAGGTGTTTACTTGCCATTGTTTTGCTGTGATACTACTTGTGGATCTGCAGGCCAGCAGGGCTCAGCTCCAGGTGGCAGGTTGGGTTTGATCCCCCTGTGTGCTTTTCATTCTGTTACCTGAATAAAGGAGCTACAGCTAATTTACAAGGGCATCCTCTCCTGAATTAGTGCTGTACAACAAATAGAACACAGATTCCTGGGATTCTGTGTCTATGTAGCTTTTGCTATTGCTATTATGTAAATTATACTGCATAATCACCCCCCTCACCTTCACAATTTCCAATTCTCAATGAAAAATGGCATGGTGACTCAAAAAAGATTAAATAAAACAAAACAGTGATATTTGTGTTCCTAAACCATTTATCTCCAAAATGAAACACTTCTTTGGGGGGGTATGAGAATAAACTATCTAATTTAATACTTAAACCTATATTTACTTTTTGATCAAAAACACAGAAAAGATCTTAGCCTTCTACTCATCAATGTATGGAATGACATGGGGTCTTCAATAGATCCATAGGACAGTCATGTCCCTACGAATCCAAAAAGAAGGATGGGAATTCTATAATGCAGAAAGGTTAGCACTGATTCTTATTTAGGTTAAATAAGCCTTTTTAAAATAAACATTTATAGCTACTATTATGGATGATGGATATAACCCTAAATTCTATTTTGTCCTGAGATTTTTGCAATACTTCTCAGTTGGAGTTCTGAGGAAGTAAGTCTTACGGCCCTAACACATCCCTATGCATCTAGAGTGGTACTAACTAGCTCTGTGCCTTCCTTGAAGGAGTTCAGAAAAATCACTCAAATCATCATCTGTGGGGCTTAATTAAGTGGAGAATGGCTGAATGGAGCCATCACATTTAGCAAGACTTTTTTAACAGCATCAAAACTGAGAGGACAAATATTAATATTTTTTTCATTGATGTTTGAAGTCCCTGTCCAGTACTATACGAAATTTCAAAGCTCTTTTTATTTATTAGTGATGGACAAAAAGTCACTTAGCTTTGGGAGAACATTTGTATTCCTACAACAATAAAAAAGGACTACAGAAAACAATATGGTAACAAACTACAATGCATCCTTCCATCAGAAAACACCATTGGAATCCTCACAGAAAATGCCATGGAAGAAACAAGCATTTAAGCAAGGATGCAGAGCAGGAGGTTGACAACAGATCAAGTACAGATGTTTCTAACAAGTTTTGGCTTATGGGATTTGACAGATTGGCTTCAATAATGAAATCCACAAAAAGTACTGTTGGTGAGTCACTATAGTAAAGATGAGCAAGGAAAGATATAATCTCAACAATTGAATTCTTTATTAAATATAAGGGCTTATGAGATTAAAAAAGAATTCTGGTGTAAGGCTGCCAAGATAATACTACATGTGAGACACATTCACTCATTGCCTCATTCATAGGCAAACTCTTGTAGCAAATATGTCACAGCCAGAAGTATGCCAAGTACTATAGAATATCAAGGATGTTGATGAATTTATAAAATTAAGACCTTTAATATCAAGTATAATTTTTACAATACTTTATAGTAGAAGGGGGCTGTGAAGGGCTGAAAGTACTCCCTCCAAATTCATATGTTGAAGTGCTAACCTTCAGTGTGATGTTTGGAGGTATGGCCTTCTTGGGGAGATTATTAGGTTTAGATGAGGTCATGAGGGTGGGGCCCCTATGATGGGATTAGTGCCCTTGTAAGGAAAGCAAGAGACAGAAGACGTCTCTGTCTCTTTCTTTCTCTCTCTTTCTCTGTCTCTCTCTCTTTCTTTCTGCATGAGCACACATTGAGGGAAGGCCAGGAAAGCCCACAGGTTAAGGGTTCAGTCTGAAAAGGCTGTCCCACCCTACTTCAGATGCCAATTTCAAGGAGTACGTTCCCACATTATTGTCAGCTTCTTTATGATCTGGCTACAAATCAGAGGTTCCCATAACCCGTTCCTCAAGTTCAGTTAATTTGCTACAGTAACTTACAGAAGTCAGAGAAACACATTTACCAGTTTAGTAAAGAATATGATATGATAAATGGTACAGATAAACAACCAGATGAAGTGATTTAAAAAAAAAAAAAAAAGGCATGGTGTGGGAGGGTCCTGAGTGTAGGAGCTTCTGTCCCCCTGGAAATCGGGTATGTTGCCCTCCAGGTCCATACCTGCATTTGCCAACCTAGAAGCTCTCCAAACCTATACTATTGGGATGTCAGGGAAGCTTCCTCACATAGTTATGACTGATCATTAATTCCATTTCCAGCCCTTCTCCCTTCTCAAGAGAATGGCAGGTGAGGCTGAAAATTCCAAGCTTCTAATTGTGGCTTGGTCTTTCTAGTGACTGGCCCCTATTCAGGAGCCATCTGGGAGCATACCCAGAGTCACCTCAATAGGACAAAAGACAGTCCTGGAAATTACAAATGTATCAGGAACAGAAACCAAGGTCAAATACCAAATATTAGAAAAAGAGATGTTTCTAGTGCCCTTATCATTTAGGAAGTTACAAGGATCCCTGTGTCAGGAACAAGGAGCAAAAACCAATATGTGTATTCCTTATTATAAATCACAAGATCACAGCCTCCCTTCCCCCCTCACATCTGGACATCGGGCTCTCTGCAGCTTCCCAGAACTTAGATGCAATCCTAAAGTAAAAAGGAGGAGAATCCTGAAATGATCAATATAAAGGTTCTACCACTGAGCTAAATGCAAAAGAGATATTAATTCAGTTAAATACAAGTAGGCAAAGTTGCATTTCTTGCTCATTTGATGGTGTGGCTTGAGACTGCGAAGGCCCCTCCTCCTAATAGAGATGTTACATCCACCATCTTGAACAAGAATCCCCTGGGAGCACAGATTGAGAGGACAACTACACGAAGAGCTTTTACAAGACACCTTTGGCTTGGGATCAAGCAAAAGAAATGATTCTGAAGCAGAGGTGGGTGGATGGGTCCTTATTTTTTCAGATACAACAGCTTTATCATAAGTGCCTCAAAGCTATCAACTGTCTTCTCTTACCCCTATCTGAGCCTTCAAATTTTTCAAAATGAATGCAGCTTTTTATTAGAACAGACAGCTTTCTAGAGCTAAAACATCAGGATTGTGGGGCAACCATAGATCGTCCCCTCTTTCCTGGCAATATTTCCACTGGGGAGAGACCAGCACAAAAGCAGCCGTAATCAGAGGTATTGATTCTAGTGCTGAAAACATTGTTAATCGGTCTCTGAAATTATATTGTCAATCAAGGAAGGCAAATAGAACAAGCTTTCTTGTTGATTGCAGCTATAAAAATGAATGAGGTGTTATGGACCATGGATTTTGAGGGAACTCACTTCCGTCTATCTTCCTCTAGATACCCACTTTTCATGTTCAAAAACTCAGTGGCATGGCTCATCTGCTTTGTGAGCTCCACAGCTGAACACACATGCCCTAGTGCAAAGATTTTTCAAGTAATTTCTGGGACAGTTCCTGATCTTTTTAGGGGCTTCCTGGTGAATAGGTACATGTGCTAGCTGGCAGCTACCTTGCTTGGTCATGTTGTAGGTGACTCAATAATTAGACCTGAGTCACATGATGGGGAAACAATGATAACTAAGACGAAATCCTTGCTTTTGTTGACTTACAGTCTACCAGGGAATACAAATGCATAGGCAAGCTTCTGCAACAGCACAGAAGGAGGGCTGGGGTAGCAGGAATCATTGCGTGTTAGAAAAGCACAAGGAGTCTTGCAGGGATGTGAAAGACTTCCCAGAGGATGCAGCATCTAATCCAAATCATAAAGGTTAAATGGGAATTTCTTGGCAGAGCAAATAGAATGGACAAAGGCTGAGAGGCTTTGAGCATTTTGGGGATCTGAAAAATGACTAGTACTATGGAAGAGGTACATGAAATTATTTTCTAAGAGGGTTTACTGAGGTACAATGCTTATGCAATAAAATATTTATTTTTAGTGCATAGTACTAGGAGTTTTGACAGATACATATAATGATGTAACTGCCACCACAATTAAGATATAGAAGAGTTCCATCACCCCTAATTTCCCTCCAGTGCCTTTGTAGACAATCACCTCCTGTGACTCTTAGCCCCTGGCAACCAGTGATCTGTTTTCTGTCCTTATGGTTTGCCTTTGTCTTTTCCAGAATCATAGGAATGAAATTATACAGTGTGTATACCTGTGCATCTGTCTTCTTTCACTTAGCATAATGCATTTGAGATTCATCCACGTTGTTGTGTATATATACATGAGATTTTTTTATGAACCCAATTTAATGATATGGACATTTGACATTTATACTAATCATCTGATTTTAAAAAGCTAAATTGTGATAAAGTTTTAATCACCAAGAATCTCAGAGGGGATTTTGGCAAAATGGCTGCTTACCTGCATGGCTATTCACCTCCCTTCCATCTCTCCATCTAGAATGACACAACTAGCAAGGTGCAGTCAAAATTACCTTTATTTTGTTTTAATTTTTTAAATGTTTATTTATGGGGCTCCTGGGTGGCGCAGTCGGTTAAGCGTCCGACTTCAGCCAGGTCACGATCTCGCGGTCCGTGAGTTCGAGCCCCGCGTCGGGCTCTGGGCTGATGGCTCAGAGCCTGGAGCCTGTTTCCGATTCTATGTCTCCCTCTCTCTCTGCCCCTCGCCCGTTCATGCTCTGTCTCTCTCTGTCCCAAAAATAAATAAACGTTGAAAAAAAAATTTAAAAAAAATGTTTATTTTTGAGAGAGAGAGAGAGAGAGAGAGAGAGAGAGAGAGTGCGAGTGGGGGAGGGGCTGAGAGAGAGGGAAACACAGAATCTGAAACAGGCTGCAGGCTCTCCTCCCATTTTTAGGCAGAGTGAACATGTTTCCAGGTTCTTCACCATTACCTCACAAGAGAAAAAAGTGCTCATTGAGACACCAATGCTATAACCTCTACAAATTGCAAGGGAATATCTACTCATAAATAGGTAAATAAATTGAGAATTATTTAAGACTGTAGTGCTTACTCCTGGCTGCTACAATAAATCACCTGAGGATCTTTAAAAAGCTACCTACTGATGCCTGAATCCCATTCCCAGAGATCCTTCATTAATTGGTTTCTCTGCATTCTGGGCACTGGGATTTTAAAAACCTTCCTAGAGTGATTCTCATGTTGGCCAAGGTCAAGAACCACTGAATTAAGGAAATTCAGCAACCTGAGGGAGAAGACTAAGTTTAACAAGGAGAACACAGGACCACTATTAAAATAGAGCTAATGGAAAAAACAGATGAGCTTAAACAAAAGGCAAATGAGAACTCCCAAGAGCATTCAATTTAACACAGAACAAAAAAACTGTCTAGAACTAAAATACTTACATCAAATTCAATAGACTAATGGAGAAGAGAATATTCTTTGTTGGAACCAAATTGCTATTTTGGAAGGTCAAATGTTAGAAGTGTTTTATAAATGATGTGGAATTCTAAGGAATTAAGAAAAGAGACTTGGAAGACAGACCAGGATATGTGAATGTGAATAATAAAAGTTTACTAGAAGGGGAAAAGGGAACATATGAGGAATTAATACATAAAGAAATCATAAAAGAAAATCTGAGTAGGAAAAAGCTTGAGTCCTCAGGTTAAAGGAGTGATAGAGTCCCAAGTAGAATTAATTATAATTAAAAAAAAAAAAAGAAATACAGACCTCCAGTGACATTTCCTGATTAAATTCCTGAATTCCAATTATAGAAAAGAAAATATTACATGCTTATAGAACGAAATGACAGATTACTTTCAAAGGAAAAAAGATAGGCTGGCTTCAGTCTCCCTATCTGCAATACTGGAGGTAAGTCTGTGGGAAAATGTTTCAAGATGACCAAATAAGGACAATATTCCAAAAATCCTATACCCAGCCACGAAATGAATCACCTGTCAAGGGAAGATATGTGCAGATATGCAGAGACTCAGAAAGTCTTTAAAAAATATAGATAATTCCTATATTAAACTATTCCAAATTATAGAAAAAGATGAAAAATTTCCAAATCCATTCAATGAAGCTACCTCAGCCATATTGACAAAACCTTATATGGGATGTACAAAACAAAGAAACTGTACACTAAGTCAACTTTATTTATGAATGTAAAGGCAAAAAAATTATAAATGAAATATTGACAAATTGAATTCATCAGTATATTAAAAATTTTTTAATATTTATTTTTGAGAGAGAGAGAGGAGTGGAGAGGCAGATAGAGAGAGGGAGACAGAATCTGAAGCCGCTTCCAGATTCTGAGCTGTCAGCACAGAGCCTAACACAGGGCTTGAACTCACAAACTATGAGATCATGACCTGAGTCAAAGTCAGATGCCTAACCGACAGAGCCCAAGGTACCCCAAATGCATCAGTAGATTAAAAGGATGATAAACCATGATAACAGAAGACTTATTCCAGGAATTATGATTCAGCTTCCAGAATAATTTTTTTTTGGTGGATAAATTGAAGTTATATGGAATTTAGGCAATATAAATCACAATCACAATGGAATGTCTGATAGATATAGACAAGCTGATTCCAAAATATATATGGAAAGGCAAAGGAACTAGAATGGCCAAGCTATTTTTTAAAAGAATAAGTTAGAGAATCACACTACTTGACTTTAAGACTTACATTTAATAAAGCTATGGTAATTAAGGCAGTAGAACAAAAGGGGAGTCCAAAACAAGACTCACCAAAATGGCCAGTGAATTTTGAGAAACTGGAGGAGTGAAACTGAACTGCAAAAGCAATCCAATGGAGGAAGGACAGTCTTCAAAAAATGGAGATGTGACATCTACATGCAAAGAATTGAATACCAACCTAAGCCACACACCTTACACAAAAATTAACTCAAAATGGATCATAATTCTAAGTGTAAAATATGAACTATAAAACTTTGAGAAGAACCTATAGAAGAAAATCTTTATGACCTGGGATTAAGCATAGAGTTCACAGACATGGCACAAAAGATGAAAATGGGGGAGGGAGGGAAGGAGGTAAGGAGGACTCTCAAGGATATTCAAATTAACATAATAATCCTTGAACTAAATTCATTAAATTTGATACATTAATATTGTTATGGTACAGAGACATTTTAATTTTTTGTTTTTGTTTTTGTGTTGTTAATTTTATTTTTTTATTTTTTAAAATTTACATCCAAATTAGTTAGCCTATAGTGAAGCAATGATTTCAGGAGTATATTCCTTAATGCCCCTTACCCATTTAGCCCATCTCCCCTCCCACAACCCCTCCAGCAAGCCTCAGTTTGTTCTCCATATTTATCAGTCTTTTCTGTTTTGTCTCCCTCCCTGTTTTTATATTATTTTTATTTCCCTTCCCTTATGTTCATCTGTTTTGTCTCTTAAAGTCCTCATATGAATGAAGTCTCACAACTCTAAGATCTAGAGTCACATGCTCTTCTGACTGAGCCAGCCAAGCCCCCTGAAAATCCATTCCTTTTCTTTTCATTTCTTTTCTCTTTTCTTCTTTTCAAGTAAGCTCTACACCTAACATGGGGCTCGAAGTTATGACCCTGAGATCAAGAGTCACATGCTCTACTGACGAGCCAGCCAGACACCCTGGTATGGAGACATTTTAAATGACTATTTTGAACATACTTTTGTAGTGGGGTACACAATAGGATGTTTGTTAGTTTGGTGAAAATATAATTTTTTGTACCCTCCTATTCTAATTGTGCTTTTATAAGGATTGAATGTGAAATTTTATATGATACCTTTTTAGCATTTGCTAAATGTGATTTACTATAATCATATTTTTTCTCCTTCAATTATCAATATAATAAATTATGTTAAGGATTCTGGAATAGAAAATTCTTGTCTTATATCACTATTGTTATTCAACATTATTTTAGAGGTTTTTTTCCTAATGCTATAAGACAAAATACTCAGGACTAATATTAATCGGGCAAAATTAATTTCACTTGACGATTGTATGCTTACATACTTAGAAACACCACCTCCCCAAAAATCTCTACTAAAATTAATAAGGATTTAATAAAGTGGTAATATAAAAGTACATGTTACTGGTGGAGGTGTTAGTTTTCTTTTTAACATGCTGGGTGAAGTACAAATATGAAGGGTGTTTTTATTTTTATTTAATTATAGGCTTCAACAATATTCTGTTGAAACTTCCTTTCCTGGGGCGCCTGGGTGGTGCAGTCGGTTAAGCGTCCAACTTCAGTCAGGTCACGATCTCGCGGTCCGTGAGTTCGAGCCCCGCATCGGGCTCTGAGCCATCAGCTCTGGAGCCTGTTTCCGATTCTGTGTCTCCCTCTCTCTCTGCCCCTCCCCCGTTCATGCTCTGTCTCTCTCTCTGTCCCAAAAATAAATAAACGTTGAAAAAAAAATTTAAAAAAAAAAAAGAAAAAAAAAAAAGAAACTTCCTTTCCTATACCTTTCATTTGGTTCCTTTCCTATACCTTTCATTCATCCATAGTTTTAGGTCTCTTTCAAAAAAAAGCTTAATCTGGTCCAGTTAAGTGTTAAAATTACACAGCAATAGATACCTGATTCATTTTTGTATGCTTCTACATAATATTCATTTTAAATGACTACATTCCATAACCTACTATTTATGTACCATAATTTAATGAACTATTCCCTAGTTTGGGTATATTGGGGTTATTTCTAATGCCTTGCTATTAGAGATAATTCTTAATTAAGTACCTTCTTAGTATATAGCTTCATTTCTAGAGTTATTTCCTTGGGATAAATTCCCAAGTATGTATAAATGCTTTAACATTTTTTGGTTTTATTCCAAATTCCTTTCTGAGAAGGCTGTACCAATCACACTGTTATTAATTTCAAAAGTATTGGTTGAGTATTTCTCTTCTATCATTCTGATCATGCAGGTTATTTCAACTCTATCCTGTCATAATCTTTTTCTTGTTCGTATTATCTATATAAAGAAATGGTAGGGGCACCTCAGTCAGTTAAGCGTCTGACTTCAGCCTAAGTCATGATCTTGCCATCCATGAGCTTAAGCCCCACATCGGGCTCTGTGCTGACAGCTCAGAGCCTGGAGCCTGATTCGGATTCTGTGTCTCCCTCTCTCCTTGCCCCTCCCACACTTGTGCCCTGTCTCTCCCTCTCTCGAAAATAAATAAACATTTTTTTAAAAAATGATAAATATGGTCAACAAGGCTTCCACCTTTATTATTATTTTTTTTACTATTTAAAAACAATTTTTTTTAGACAGAGCAAGCGTGAGCAGGGGAGAGGAACAGAGGGAGAGAGAAACAGAAACTTCTCTTACGCAGGGGCTCGATTCCATGACCCCAGGATCATGACCTGAACTGAAATCAAGAGTCAGATGCTCAACCAACTGAGCCATGCACCCCAAGGCCTCCACTTTTAGTATTATGCCAATGATGTAATTCTTGCTCAGAAAATGTTTGAGTTAGGACCTGGCTAACCAACAATCACAGGGGAAGGGTCTGGATCTTCTGTTCCATTGTGAGCAGCAGAGTTTCTACTGCTGATGATACTTTCAGTTGAGCTTACCCACAGATTTTTGTCCTGGAATCCAACAGTTGTTGGAGGATGCCTTAGGAGTAAAGTAGCAATAAAAGAGGAAGAGGGTCACAAGAGTACTTCTCAGTGATTAGGGAGGTTTGGGAGTGACCCCCAAAAGCCAAAAAAAAAAAAAAAAAAAAAGACCCAGAGGAGTTCCAGTTTGGTATAAGATAGGGGAGGTCCATTCCAGCATGTTGCTCTCACTGAATGCAGCTATAATCTGTACAGATGCATGGAGCAGCTATTTGAGGACCCTGAAAAATAAACACTAGCAAGCATATTGGGAAAGAAGACCGGAATTCAAGTGTCATTGAACTAGCAGTGATGTTTCATTTTATTTCCCTCCAGTACTCTTTGGCGTAGACATAAGTTACAGCCTAAAACCTGGATGTGGGTATGGGTATGGACAAAACAGCTCTAGAAGAAGTCTCTAGTTTTGACTTATAAAGTATAAAAGGGCTATCCTAACTGTCAGAGAGAGCATGGAAACTCTCCCTTTTTGTTCTTTTTTCCATTCTCTCACACTCCAACTTCAAATGATCTGGTGCCAATGGTGGTACCAGCACAAACATCAATGAGGCCCCCAACTGTGAGGGAGAGAACTTCTTCTTACCTATCGGAGGAACTGTGATCCCAAGTAGGAGGGGTGAACCCCCATTTCTTTCTTTGCTCTCTGTGCTCCTGCCACCTGACCCCAGACAAGGGTGTACTTGGGGGAAGGATGTGGCCAAGTGGGATAAAGTGCCAGGTTCCTGTCTTGAAGACTGAAATGGGGGAGCCCCTAGGAGAACAGAAAGTATTCAGGAGGTTAAAGACAAGGTAGAGCTCAGGAAAGTGACCACATAGCTTGGTTATGATTCTTGAGCTCAGCCACAAGCTGTACATGCATGAATCTGACCGTAAAAATATATCATAGACTTTGAGAATTGAACTAACTATGACATTTCTCTCAAGCGTTTTCAATGTATGTAGATATAATACATAAGATAACTACCACATAAAGAGGAGGATCTATATAGTAGTAAGGAGTTCTGTATTTCACCAGAAGTGGTAGAATATTGATTCTAAGTCAACTGTGAAGAATTAAGTATGTATACTGCAATCCTAGAGTACCCTCTAGAATATCTAAGCAAAGATACTGAGTCAAAAAATAGATAAATTAAAATGGTGTATTAAATAATGTTCAAATAACCCAAAAGAAGGCAATAAATTAGGAAAAGAGGAATAAGACAGAAAGAATGAGCAAAAAATAATAATAAATTGAGAGACCTAAATCCAACATTCCAATAATGATATAGAATGTAAATGGTCTAAACACACCAATTAAAAGTGAGAGATATTGTCAGAATAGATAGGAAAAGCAAACAAACATGTACATAGCTGTATGTTATCTTCTGGAAACTCCCTTCAAATATAATGGTATAGGTAGGTTATAAATAAAAAGATGGAATAAGATATTTCATGTAAACATTAAAAGAAAGAAGGAGTGTCTCTGTTAATATCAAAGTAGACTTTAGAACAAAGAACTTATTAAGGACAAAGAAGGACATTATATAATGATCAAATGTAGATTCATCAGGAAGATGTAATAATTCCAAATAATTCCACAGCAAGTAACAGCATCAAAATACCAGTCATCAAAAACAGAACAGAAAGGACCAATAGACGCAAGTGTAGTTGTAGACCCCACTACTTCTCTCTGTCACTGATAAAAACTAGTAGAACAAAAATCACCAAGTTTGGAGAAGAATTGAAAAACATCATTGGGGCACCTGAGTGGCTCAGTTGGTTAAGCGCCCAACTTCAGCTCAGGTCATGATCTCACATTTTGTGGGTTCAAGCCCCGTATCTGGTTCTGTGCTAACAGCTCAGAGCGTGGAGCATGCATCAGATTCTGTGTCTCCCTCTCTGTCTACCCCTCCCCCACTCATGCTCTGTCTCTCTCTTTCAAAAATAAACATTAAAAAAAGGAAAAAACCAACAACTGGATCTAATAAATATTTATAGAACACGCCCATACAACATTCTTTTCTAGTGCACAAAGAACATTCATAAAGATCCACCAAATTCTGAGTTATTCAACAAACCTAACAAATGTTAAGAATGAATTGAAATCATACAAAACTGGTGTCACTCTAGGGTGACTGTGGGATTCCCCAAGGATGTGTTCCCAAGAAGCACCATCTGAGGTCTCACACTGTAGCAAGGTGGCAGAGAAAGAGAGGGAAATAGACTTCACTAAAATAATCCAGCCAGTCATTAAATAGGTAAGCAAGCTTATGATGATAGCAAGCCCCAGAGAAGGGAGACCAATATCCAGAATTGCAACAATATATTATCTAAAATGTCCATTTTCCAACAAAAAATATAAAACATTCAAAGAAATGAGAACATACATCCCACACACCAGAAAGAATAAAAAACAACAACAGTCATTAGAAACTGCCTCAGAGAAACCAGAAGTCAGATTTAAGAGAATAAGACTTCACATTAGCCATTATGTTCAAGAAATAAAGGAGGCTATGATTAAAGAAGTAAAGGAATATATGATGACAATGTTGTATCCAATAAAAAATGCCAATTGAGAGATAGAAATTATAATAAAAACCAAATGGCAATTCCATAACTGAAGGGTATAATAATTGAAATGAAAACCTCACCAGAGGGACTTGACAGTACCTTTGAACTGGCAGAAGAAAGAATTAGCAAACTGGAAGATAGATTGATAGAGATTGTGCAATCTAAAGAAGAACAAGAAAAGAAAAATGAAGAAAAATAAATGTCTCAGAGAAAGGTGGGATACCAACATACATGTAATGGAAGGACCAGAAGTAAAAGAGACAGGGAAAGGGGTAGAAAAAACATTCAAAGAAATAATTTTGAAAAACATCCCAAATTTATTGAAAAAAATTGATCTACACACCAAGGATCTTCACAAACTCCAAGTAGGATAAATATAAAGAGATCCACAAACAGACAAATCAGAGTAAAAATGCTGAAAGCTAAAGCCAAGGAGGAAACTGTAAAAGCAGCAAGAAAAAAAGAATTCATTACTTACAAGGGAACCAATAAGATTAATAGTTGACTTCACATTAGAAACATGGAAGTCAGAAGGCAGTAAGATAACACACTCAAAGTGCTAAAAACAAAACAAAACAAAACAAAACAAAACAAACAAACTAAAAGCAGTCAACCAAGAATCCTAAGATGGCAAACCTTTCTTTCCAAAATAAGGGAAGAACAAGGCAAAATGAAGGCATTGTCAGATTAAAAAGTGAGTAAATTTGTTGTTAGTAGATCACCTTACAAAAAATACTTATGATAGATCTTCATGCCAAATGCAAGTGACCACAGACACAGTAATTTTTATCCAAACAAACAAAAAACACTATTTAAGGATAATATATTTGAAAAAGATAGCATAACTGAACAAATTAAAGGAGGCCTAAATAAGTGGAAAGAAATCCTATGTTCATGGATTGGAAGATGTAATGGCAATACTTCCTAAAGTGACCTACAGATTCAATGCCATCCCCAACAAAATTCCAAGGAGTGTTTTTGCAGATATGGAAAATCTGATTCTAAAATTCATATGGAATTTCAAGGCACCCAGAATAGACAAAATGATCTTGGGTGGAAAGAAAGAATTTTGAGAACTCTCATTTTCTGATTTAAAAACTTACTACAAATCAACAGTAATGAAAACACTGTGTGGTACTAGCATAGAGACATATTGATCAACAGAAGAAAATGAGTCTAGAAATAAACCCATACATCTATGGTCAACTGATTTCCAACAAGGGGGCCAAATACCATTTAATAAGGAAAAAACAGAGTCTTCAAAATGTTTCTGGGACAACTGGATATCCACAAGCAAAAGAATGAAGTTAGATCCTTCACACCATATATGAAATGGATCAAAGACCTATATTTAAGAAGTCTAGTAGAAAACATAGGGGCAAATATGCATGACTTGGCAGTGGTTTCTTAAATATGATGCCAAAAGCACAGGCAACCAAAGAAAAATAGATAAATCAGACCTCATCAAAATAAAAAACTCTTGTGCAGCAAAGGTCATTTTCAAGAGAATGAAAAAATAACTCACGGGATGGGAGAAAATATTTCCAAATCATATATCTGATGAGGAACTTGTATCCAGAATATATAAGAATGTTTACAACCCAACAACCAAAAGAGAAAACAACCTAACTTTAAAAATAAGCAAAAGGGGTGCCTGTCTGGCTCAGTTAGTGGGGCCTGCGACTCTTGATCTTGGGGTTGTAGGTTCAAGCCCCACATTGGGTGTAGAGATTACTTAAAAATAAAATCTTAAATATAAAATAAAAGTAAATAAAAATAAGCAAGAATCTTGAGCAGGCATCTCTCTAAGTGGGTGATGGGCATTGAGGAGGGCACCCGTGGGATGAGCACTGGGTGTTGTATGGAAACCAATTTGACAATAAATTATATTTTAAAAAAAAGAGAATGTGCACATGGTTAGCAAGCACGTGAAAATATACTCAACATCATTAGTCATTAAAGAAATGCAAACCCAAACTGCAATGAGATACCATTTCACACTCACTTGCTTAGGATGGCTATAATAATAAAAAAAGTCAGACAATAAGTATTGACAAGGATGTGAAGAATCAGAACTCTCTTTTATTGATGAAGGGAATGTAAGATAGTGCAGCCACTTTGAAAACCAGTCTGGCAGTTCCTCAAAGGATTAAACACAGAATTACCATATGATCTGACAATCTCGCTCTTAGGTATATACCCAAGAGAAACGAAAACATTATAGCCACACAAACACTTGAATGTTCACAGCAGCATTATTCACAACTTCAAAAATCTGGATACAACCCAAATCCCAATCAACCAAGGAAAGGAAAGGTGCATTTGGAAAAATGATAGTCTAACATTGTAAACACAGGATTTTGACAGGCTTATGTTGGATATGAGCCTATCACCTGCTGGAAGCTTCCCAAGGCAGTGACTATGGGCTTTAAAGAAAAAAAAAAAAAGCCCTACAATTACAGGAATTAGCCAATATGACTCACTCAAGAGCTATTTAATCACCTGCATTATGCCATATATAACAGCGACAGGAAGCGATTTTTAGGACTTTACATGGCATAGTAACTGAGACAATTTGAAGTAACATTAGGAACTTCCTCTCAGGATAATCCCCTCTTAGTGCCTTTTGCATTTAATGCTTTTCTCTCTCTAGATGAATCCTGCATATTATCATTATCCCCATCTCTTATATTTGTACAGCGTGTTAACATTCATATAATACTCTTCCGTGTATGCCTTCTCATCTTTGAAACGCATTGCTCTCTACCCCTTGGATGGAGTCTGTAGAAACCGTCAGAAGTGGGAATGCTAAGTGAGTGATGGATGGGTTTCAAGAGACCTAAAGAGGTGGGAACATTCAGGTCCAGAATTCAGACACCAGTGCAACACTTTTTCCACAACCATGTAACTTAGTCACTACTTTTTACCCCCATTCCTCCTGCTGGGGGTGAGGAACTTAATTTATCTCTATGACAGTAAACTTGGTCATCTCAGATTGAAGCTGAATTTTTCCCTCTCCTTCCTTTTCTCTGGGGGGCTTATAAAACCAGTGACTGAGGAGGTGAGGAGGTAGGCACTCCTGGCACCGAGGTATCAGCAGGAGCCTCGAGGTTATGGTCAGCATGTGCCCATTCCAGTGTCTTTGGAGCTACATGTCCCCCCGCCTGGTTCTCAGCCATTGCCATGTTCCCAGCAGGCTTGGGTTGACGGTCCACATGCTCCTTGTTCTCCCCACTGGGGACACCATCAAATCTGCATGTATCTCAGGAGCCCAGAAGAGTTCCAGGAGACTTGGAGGGACACCTCAGAACCGTTCCATATGTCTACCTGACTGCCGACGAGACTCGCTAGTACCCTACCTGTGGGTGGCCTTCCCTGGGATTCCCAACTTCCTGGTGGGGCTTTACAAGTTCATGTAGAAACTCTAAGTCTGAACATTGACTGCTTTAATTCTCCACATTCTTGCCATGGTAGCCTTTCCCTGGGGGGTGGGTGTATGTATGTGTGTGTGTGTATGTGCGCGCGCGTGTGTGTGTGTGCACATGCATGCATGTGTGTGCCAGGAAGGGGTACACCCTCTTGGTCTTCTCCTACCCCAAAGTCATACTTGTCCTCAGACTTGGCATTCTCTATGCTCAGGGAGTTTCCTCAGCACACGAAACCCTTTCCAGGAACAAAATGCTGTTTATTAAGCACTTTGCCAACCACTGAGTTAAATTCTTTCCACATGATAGTTCCTTTCATCCTCACAATGAAAATAAATGCCAATAGTATCTCCATTTTACAGTCAAGAAAACTGAGTCACAGAGAGACTGTGTAACCTTCCTCAGGCCCCACAGCTAATGAGTAGTAAGACTGATTGAAGCCCAAGTACTCTCAGGCCTCATTCATGGCCACACCGGCTCTGCTCCCTCATGAGACACAGCCCCTCAGGCTGGCCTGGAATGGGCTTGGCTCACTGGCATGTGACTGCAGTGGGTGCTCTGTGTTCACTCGGATCCCTCCATCAGGTCAGGGCACGTGCTCACGTAGCCTCCAGAGAGCTGGCTGGCAGATCCCCTCCCCTTCCGTGCACCTCTCCTCACCCAGGCTCACATGCTTCCCAAATTTGACAATGGTGGGAGTACACATACATAAAAAGCCCCCATGCTTTTATCCAGACTGGCCCAAAGCCCCCATGGGACTGGCTGAGGACTTTGTTGATGACATGGAAGGCCAATTGTCCCCATGCCCACACCACTACCCCCAGGGGCTGTACCTAAGAGGACGCCTCCAGCTCAGGGCCAGAGTCCCAGATGTCACCAAAAGACAGTGATCCTGTGAGCAGAGGATGTCTCGTTGAGGGTTTTGGAAAGCAGGCCATCTGCCTCTGGTGCCTGAACAGACTGGTCCTGGATGTGGGGAGAGTACCCATCAGCTAGCTCTGCCAGGAGCCTAAGGGGCAGTCTGGGCTTCTCCCCCTCCCACTCAGGAGGGAGAGATGGCTGATGGCTGATGGGTGCCATGACTCTTGGGATGGGATTCTACTCATACCTTAGATAGCAGGCAGGGACTTCCTGTCATTCAGCAGTTAATCACCCAACCTTCAATCTGGAATCAGTCCCCAAGGGTGGCAGGCTCACAGCCTATGAGGGGTGAACACAGCCCCTAAAACACAGTGCAGGGCGGGACAATGAGCCCACTCGGCCAGAGATTTATATTTGAGACCTGGGGCTGTCACGGATGAGCGGTGTGAACTTGGGCAATGGTTCACCCTCCCTCACAGCCATGTGAGGATGAGGGGCTGTGAAGGTTACATGTGCTCTGGAAGGCTTCCTACAAGGGAAGGGGACATTCCAGGTCATTCTCCTCCCCCTCCCCCCTCAATTAGGCCTCAATTAGGAGGGAAAAACCAGAAACAAGTGATCCGTCCCAGGGACTCGGGTCCAGACAGTCATAGATAAGCTGAGAAACATGACCCCCAGGAGCCCCGAAGGACTTCTAAGTAAAGTCTGCTCCACATGACGGAAAATATTATTCAGCTGAGACTTTAAATAGCTGGTGCATCTGGGGCTGGAAGGTGGCCTGCGGAGGCAGCCAGAGCAGCCAGCCCCCAAACGTGGGGGCCTAATAAGGTTGCTGAATCACCCCACAGTTTCCCGGCATCACAGGGTCCTAGGAGCCCCCTTCAGGAACAACTGGTTTTGCACAAGCCTTCCCAAGAAGACAGAGCCGGGCCCCCCTACCCCATATACGTCCTCAGGGCAGTGGTTGGGTTACAAACAAGATTTGTGCTGCCTCCATATCCTGCAAGTCAGGGTGTATTGGAGTAGCACAGATCGCAGTCAGACCACAGATTGCCAGGTTTCACCCCGGCTCCCTGACTCAGTGAATCTGGGTGGGGTCTGAGAATTCCCCTTTCTCCCAAGCTCCTAGGAGACCCCACTCCTTCTGCACTGGTTCTACACTGGAGAATCTCTGCTCAAGGCCAGTGGTTCTTAGCCTCAGCATCAAGTCAGACCCACAGGGGAGATTTAACAATCCCAGTGGGCAGGCAAAACCCTATATGAAGCAAACCAGATTTTATGGGGGTGGGACCCAGGCGTCCACATTTTTTAAATCTCGAAAGATGATTCTAGTGTGCAGCCAAAGTTGAGAACTACTGCTCCCACTGAGAGCCAAGAGAGTACCTTGGAGAAAACTAGGGCACAGCACCAAGCAGTGTAACATTGTTACACATTGGCCACACTTACATCTCCTGAAGCCACAGAAATCCCAGCTAGAAGTAGCCCTGCTGAGTTCCAGAAGGTTCCTTGGCAAAGCCTGATGGCAGTGGGCTGCTAAAGCAGACCACATTTGTGCTCCTTACTCCTTAAAATGGGGCCAGCAGCAGCACTGGGGGTTTTGAGAAATGCAGGATCTCAGACCCCCACCCCAGAGCTATCAAATCCAAATCTGTGCTTGAACAACATCCCCAGGTGATTCATGTGCACATTAAAGTTTGAGAACCACTGACCTGTGTTGGGACCTCAGTAGGGGCTGGGAAGCTAAACCAGCTCAAACCTAAGGTTGTTTCCAGGGACCATAACATCAGCTCCCCAAATACTAGAGGGACCTGGAAAGCTGGGGTGCTCCTGTTTTATACATAAATCAACTGGGAAGCTATGTGGGTTTTTTTAAGCTTATTTGTTTATTAGGGGGGAGGGGCAGAGAGAGAGGGAGAGAGAAACTCAAGCAGACTGCACTGTCTGCACGGAGTCTGGCATGAACTCACAAACTATGAGACCTAGACCTGAGCCAAAATCAAGAGTCAGACACGTAACCACTGAACCACCCAGGAGCCTCAGTAGCTGTGTACTTTATACGTAAATCACCCAAGAAAACCCCCAACTTACCCTCTCCCCATCCAATGACCTGGTTGAACCCTCAAACCTAAGACCATCATTTTCACCGTGCTTGTGCGGAGTTATAGCCTGGTCCTAGTCAGAGTTTAGCACAGAGATCTTGCGTGGCCCACACATGATCCAGGTAGCTTTAAAATCTCTTTGCTGCCCAGGGCACACACACCCAGACCAATTACATCAGAAAGCTCTGGGGTAGGGTCCAGGTGTCAGGACTTTAAAACTCCCCAGCAATTCTAGTTGGAACCAGGAAGAGCCCTACGGTAATCTTCTGTTTTCTCTCCCCTGACCTCCCTCCCACAGCCTTCGGCTCCTTGCCTGTCCGTCCTTCACCTCTGCCACTAAGTTGAACACCGGATTCTCCTATTGGAAAGACACTGAGATTCCTGCCAGAGAGGGAATGGCATTCTGCACACAAAGCAAATTTGGTTATCTTTGCTGAGCTTGCAATATTGTGAACAGGCTACAACCCTCAAATTGTTTCAGTCTTGTCTAATTTTTCAGCAAAACACCCATAGTTCAGGCAGCTGCTGCTGTCAAAGCATGGCTGTGACACCAACAGAGGCTGCCGGGCCAGCGACACCCAGGAGACCAAGGTCAGAACAAATTCCCCTTGCACCATCCCATATTTCAGTAGTGACAGGCATGGAAGCAAGCATCCTGGTAATCAGTGAAAGAACTCACTTTTATGTTGCATCTTGCATTCTTCTAGAAGTCACTAAGAACAAAGATTTGAAGGGAATTGTTCGGTTTCAATGCATATCCTTTTGCAAATGTTCTTGGATCTTGCCAACAATTTTGTGCAATGAGCTAGGCCATATTATGATTTCCATCTGTTGTGAGCTGAATGGTGACCTCAGCTCTTACTTCCAACTCCTAATCCCTGCAACCTGCAGTTATGACCTTATGTGTCCAATGGTGTGATTAAATTAGGGATATTGAGAGGAATTGCCTAATATGGATTATCCTGGTAGGTCTTAAAATGCAATCATATGTATCTTTATAAGCGAGAAAAAGGCAGTGTGGAGATGGGGGTAGATATTGTAGAGATAAGGCCCTGACACCAGCAGCCATCAGAGGCTGGAAGAGGCAAAGAGCATGTTGGAGGTCCTCAGAGAGAGTGTGGCCTTACCAGTACCTTAGCCCTGTGAAACTGCGGACTTCTGGACCCCCAAAATGTGAGACAATAAATTTATTTTGTTTAAAACCATCTAGTTTGTGGTAATTTGTTACAGCAGAACAAATACGAGCTACAGAAAGCTAATATAGCCTCTTGTCTCCAAATTCATGATGTACTCCACCGACACTCACAGGATGCCAGGCATGGATAAAGTCACTGGGATCTAGGAGGGAATAGCCAGACACGGTTCCCCTTCTGTGGAGTGCTCATCCCAGGGAGGCAGACAGCAGTAAGCATTCTCACAAAGGTGGAAGTAAAGGCAGAGGGTGGCACATGCCAGGAAGGAAATAAAGGAAAGGACTGAAGAGAGGGTGCATGAGGCCAGGGCAGTGCAAGGGGCAGAGGAAGGAAGGCAGGTGACACTGTATGTGGTCATGAGATGTGATTATCTCTGCGGAGATGATGTGTGAGCTCAGACCCAAATAGGACGAAGAATCCAGGCATGGAGGGATGAGCACAGAACGACCCAGGCGGATATAACAGCACCGTGGAGCCCGAGGTGGGCAGGAGCTTGGCATGGAGGAGAAATGGCAGCAGGCACATCAGCTATGACCTAGTGGGAAGGTGAGGGCAGGAAGTGAGCTGGACACTGAGTAGGAGCCGCCTTTTATTCTAGCGGTGCCATGTCAAGCAACTGGTGAGCCCCAGGTGCCCTGCAATACTTAATGTCCTGAATTTGTTCCCCGCAATAAACAGAGCAGTAGGGACACAAAAAGGAGTCTGAGGGACACTTGCTCTTAGGTGTTACCTCCAAAATGTTTGGAGCCACAGAGCATCATATCTTAATAGCAGGGAGGCGTGCAGAGGTGTGGGAGCTGGGGGAATAGGATATGATCGCTGCCCAGCCAGGAGGGCTGGTTTGAGCGGAGCCTCTCTCAAGCTCTGTCGGCTCAGAGACAGCCAGCTCTCCAGTGCTGACCACAGGGGTCTGGGGAGCAGCCACGACAAGCCAAGGTCCAAGACCTGCTCTTCCCAGAAAAGAAGAAGAAGTGAGAATGTGGGGTCAGACCCCAGGGCAGTGCCAGGGTCCTCAGCACAGAAGCCAGCTGTTTCCATATGTATGTCCCTGCCCATCTCCTGACTTGCATTACTGCAACTTGTCATCTGGCAAGTATGGGAAATGTGCCGGCTCACCTATACTCTCTCCAAACCCTTCCCTCCCTCCCTCCTTTCAGCAGGCCATCAGCAGGCCAGAGCTCCAAGACCCGGAGCAAGACGGTACACTCATTTCCCCAGATCTTGCCCCACAGAGCACCAAGGCCACAGGGGCCCACCCCCGGCCCTGTCATCAGAGTCCCTGCCACCACCGGGACGAGGGGTAGTCCCACTCCTTGAGATCTCTGAAGAGAAGTGCCACAATACCATGGCCTCAGGGCCGGTGGGCGGTTGTAGAAAAGACAGTTTGTGAGAAATGTCCCAAGTTGCCTCTGTTTTGCCTGCAGCAAGCAATGGGTCCACAGAGGTCAGGTTTCTCTGAGTGCCCAAACTGCCCACAGAGTTGGTCACTTCTTTCTGGTAGTCCCTCAACTTTTTGTTTTTTTTTAATTTAAAAGACTCAGCAGGCCCTACAAAAGGCCAAAACCGGTGAGCACAGACTTCGGGAAGGGTAGGGGACTGTGAAATAGTGAAGAGGGGCCTCTGAAGGGAATTAATTCTAGGCTCCTGGAGCAAGTGATGCCAGGGAGAAGAGAAGAGAATTTTCATCCCAATTCTTCCACAATCTGGTCCTAAACTCAGTCTTGCCATGTTCCTTTTAGTGCTTGGTTTGCCTGGCTATGTAATGGGCACAGCAATTGCAATGAATCTGAGGAGACAAAACGTATTGATGGTTGTCCTTTTCAGCTCCTATCTCAATGCTGAGACACAGCAGATGGGGAATTCTGGACCTCTGCCCTCAAGGAGCTTAGAATATGGTTGTGGAGAAGAGTGATCCATTCAAAGGAAGCAAAGCGTAAAAGTGTCTGTCGGGCCATTTCAAAGAAAGCACCAGAATGCTCTGGAGGGTTTGTGGAAGCAGACTGCTGGGCCCAGGGTTCCTGATGCAGTGGGTCTTGGGAGGGACCTGAGAATGTGTGTTTTTCTAATGCGCTCCCACGTCTTGCTGACTCCGCTGGCGGGTAGACCATACTATGAGAGCCTTTGGGACAACAGGATCTCAGAGAAGGAAGGGCTGGCGTGGGAACCAGCTGGAATGCTGGGGGACTGAATGTCTCACTGCTTCCTAAGTATGAAACCAGGGGTGTGTGGTGGCCGGGAGGTTCCCAGGAGCAGCTCTCTTGCTGTCTGTGCACAGCCCATAGTTCCTAGCGCACTGCTGCTTCTCTGCAATGGTTTTGCTTTATTTCATTTCCAGCCCATTGTGAACTAATACTTTTGTCAAGTACAAAGTCACAGGAATGGATGCTGCAGCAGTGTTGAAGTGCCATGAAAGTTCTTAAATGCTTATCTTGTCACCCACTGGTACCAAAGAGCTGATGGCCTGGCACCAGCTCATGGGCCACTTGGAGCTGTCCCACTAATAGCCTCTGTGTCCCCAAGAGGTCTTCACATGTCCACCCTGAATACAGCCCGGCATCTGGCACTAGCCGGGCACCAGGGAGGGGCCGGGAGACATTTTCTCCAGGGCTGCCCTCCGTGTCCACTCACATAAAAGCAGGGGGTGGAGGGCAGGGCAGATCCCTAAGCCCAGGCCTTGGGGCATTGTTCCTCATGGTGAGGACAGATGCTTCTGGAGGCAGCAGCAGACACCAGGGTTGAGACAGGAACCCCTGAGAGGAACTAAAGCCACATCTCTAACGCTGCATCCTCAAGTTATGCCTATGTCCCAGAGCAGGGTCAGGCCTCCTGGCCAGGATCTGCTGCCTGCGCTGCCCTCCCCCTCTCCCCGATCAACCTAGGACCTGAGAATGCTCCTCTTCTGGACATCTCCCACCTGTTCCTTCTCAAGGCCACCTTGGGGCACTTCAGGGAGTTCTGAGGCTCCAGTCCTGGCATTGTTGGAAATGACAGGTGAGCCACAGGCCCCCGGAGAAGCACAGAGATGCTGTGGAGAGTCACAGGAAGCCAAGCTGAGCACCTTGCAGGGAGACCCCTGAAGCCATTTACCCCTCACTGATCACTGCTCAGAGTGACAGAGCTGTGTCGGAGGCTGGGACCACGAAGATAGCACTGAGCAGGGAGAAGCGGAAGGCAGAGTCAGTGGAGGCCAGCAGGAGAATGACTGCTCCTCCAGGGAAGGAGGGAGCCTTGTCTGTTTTGCTTTGATTTTTACTGAATATATGTCCAAACAATAAATCTCCACTTCCTGACTTTAATTGGCCTGGAAAACACTGTGATTTTTCACTTGGGCCTTTCCCTGACATTCAGCATTTCTCCAATATTCTCTGAATCCCAACTTAAATACTAAGCATGTAGGGGTTATAAACCAACATAGGTCCTACTCTCCAGGCACTTAGGTCCTGTGGGTTGTATCAGTTAGCTACAACTGCATAACAAATCGCTCCAAGCTTACTGGCTTACAAACCGCAACCATTTGGCTTAAAAAAAAAAACCACCAAAAACTCATGATGTTGTGGGTAAGGAAATCAGGCAGGGCTCTGTGGGGACAGCTCATCCCTGCTCTGTGTGGTGTTGCTGGAGCAGCTGGCCTGGGGCTGATCAGGCTCACTCACGTGTCTGAACCCTCAGCTGGAATGGATCATGTTCTCTTCCCTGTGGCCTCTCTTTTGACATTGTTGTCTCATCCTTCTGGGGCCTTTTCTCCAGCCAGATAGTGTGGACTTCTTCCCATGTGGCTGTATTCCAAGTGAGCAGAAGCAGAAATCTTTTTAAATGCTTATTTACCTTTTTTTTTTAATTAAAAAAAAGTTTTACTTATTTTTGAGACAGAGAGAAAGAGTATGAGTAGGGGAGGGGCAGAGAGAAAGGGAGACACAGAATCTGAAGCAAGCTCCAGGTCTGAGCTGTCAACACAGAGCCTGATGGAGGGCTCGAACTTGTGAACCACAAGATTATGACCTGAACTGAAGCTGGGTGCTTAACTGACTAAGCCACCCAGGTGCCCTGAAATGTTTATTTATTTTTGAGAGAGAGAGAGAGAGAGAGAGAGAGAGAGAGCACACGTAAGCAGAGGAGGAGCAGAGAGAGAGGGAGACAGAGGATCCAAAGCAGTCTCTATGCTGACAGCAGAGAGTCTGATGCTGGGCTCAAACACACAAACCATTAGATCATGACCTGAGCTAAAATCGGATGCTTAACTGACTAAGCCACCCAGGTGCCCCAGAAGCAGAAATGTTAAAAAATGACTGATAGGTCCCATTTCCAGATGTTCTGCTTTAATTAGTGTGGAGTGTAGCCTAGGCATTGGGCATTTCAGTCTCTCCAGCTACTTCTGTGCTGACTGGCCAAGGCTAAGGACCCCAGCTCTGCCCCTCGTGCTTCAAGTGTGGTTCACGCACCAGCAGCAAAGGTTGCTGGAAGTTTGTTGGAAATGTGGAATCTCAAGCCCCTCACAGCAGAGGTAGTGCTTTGATGTGACTGGAACCAGGACTTGTGGCTAAGTGTGACAAATACAGCCAGAAAGAGCAATGCTGGAGCCATGGCTTGTGTGCCTCTATTTACCACAGGTGTTCTGGAAGAGGTGCCTCCAGGTGACCCCACAAAAATGTGTTCCCAATATAATAGTGGGCCATTGGGAGAAATAAAAATGGGAAGAAACAGGCACATTCACTGGAAGTTGAGGGAGATAAGAGGGCAGAGGAAGGTGAATCATTTGTGCTGGGGGTGGGGGTAGCACAAGTGGCAAGGAGATTCGAGGTACTTCTGGCTGCCTCTTGGTGTCAAATCAGTGCCTTTATTTCTGTGAAGTAGACATGATGTCCTCCAAAGTCCTGGCCCTCTACTTCTGTCCCAGGTGACTGGGGATTTCTGCAGAAAAGTCACATAACCTTGCAAATGAGAGCCTCCTGGATTCTTCCTTCACCTTCACTCCAATCCGATCCATCTGAGTTCAGTCTTCGGTCTCACTGCTGCACACCCATGCTCCCACCCACCCTGTACCCCAGCCTCACCCCTCAACATTTCTTTCCTGCTCGTGAGGGAGTTCCCTCCCCGCTCTCAGTCTTGGCCCCTCCAACCCAGCTTGCTTGTAGCTGCCTGAGTTGTCCACTGAAAAGTAAGTCCTGGACAATCACAATGAAGCTCGGCCTCCTTGGGGTGGCACGTGAGACCTGCCATAACCTCTCTGCCTCCTCCCCAAACTAACCCCTGCCATCCCCCTCCTCCCCATGGCAGGTGCTTGCAGTTCCCTCAACAGGTGGCCGCGCTGGGGGATCTGTGCCCTCACCTATGATCATTCCCTCTGCAGGCACACCCTTCCCCCCCCACCCTTCTCTGCCTGGCTAACCCCCAAGGTCACTGAGACTCCAGGGAACACTGTGTGGAGAAGAGTACCCCCTGGAGTTTAAACTTGGTGGTGTGGCATTTGTGTTCTTGAAGTCCAGCTCCAGAGGCACTTTGCCCTTGAAGCCGACTGACCAGGGATCTTCTCAGGAGTGCCCCGCCCCACCTCCGCAAAACCCTATGGTGCCTCTAGAACTACACTGTTCAGTATGAATGCCATGGACACAAGTGACTGCCAAGCATCTGCAAGGCAGCAAGTCCCACTTGGGATGCGCTGTTAAGGGTGAAATGCACACCAAATTTCAATGATTTTGTGGAGAAAAAAGAAAGAATAATTAGCTCATTAAAAATATATAGATTACAGATTACACATTGAGATGATAATATTTTTGACATATTGGGTTAAATAAAAGTGAAATTGATTTCACCTGTTCTCTCTACTGTTTTTTTTTTTACTTTTTTAAATGTTTTATTATTTTTTGGGAGCAAGAGAGACAGAGCGTGAGTGGGGAAGGGGCAAAGAAAGAGAGAGAAAGAGATACAGAATCGGAAGCAGCTACAGGCTGCAAGCTGTCAGCACAGAGCCCGACGCAGGGCTTGAACCCACGAACCATGAGATCATGACCTGAGCCAAAGTCAGATACTCAACTGACTGAGCCACCCAGGCAATCCATCTCTACTGTTTTTAATGTGGCTAGTAGAATGCTTAAAATTGCTTACATAGTTCACTTTATTCCAATGGCCTTCACCAGTGTCATGGGTAATTCTCCCAGAACCCCTCTGTACTAGTTGTAAGCTAAGGCAAATTATTCAACTTCTCAGAAACTCAACTTCCTTCTGTATAAAATGTAGACAGTATGATTCCTCTCTTTAAGGGTGAGAAAAGAAGATCATTCATTCACCCAGCATATTATCTGACCTCTATCAGTATCACGTCAGTTGTATTAAATGGAATTAACAGTTACAGTAACCTTGGTGGTCTCAAGGATCATATTCACTTAGGACACCTAGAGTCTCACACAGTGCTTGACACATGGTAGGTGCTCCATGGAGGACATGAGTCACAGACTAGAGGCTGATTCATTTGCAAGAGCCCCGTTCTGGGAGATGCACTATCAGGGCAGGCTTTCCTCCCTCCCTCCTGCCTAGCAGACTGTGTCTGGCACTATGCCACCTCCGGCATCCACTTGTCTGACCAGCACCTGCAACCTTCAGTACCCCCAAAACCTTTTCTCCTAACATCCCTATCTAAATCTCCTTCCATCTAGTCCGCAGCCTGTCACAGATACCCTGGCCCTGGCAAATGCTCCTGGAGAAGTGCTGCCCAGGTGTGGCCCTGCAGGGAGCCGTCTTCCCCAGGAGCCATGAATCATTCTGCCTGCTTCCATCATTGTCCAAAGGTGAGCAACCCAACAGATGATTTTCTCCAGCTATTTCTGGGCCCTTTTCAGAAACATCCTTGTCTCCAGATATGAACTTCTAAACGAGCAACAAATCATTCTGGATAAATGTTAGTTAATTTGATTCTTGGGAAAGAAAAGCCCAGGGTTTTCTGCAGAAAATTAAACATCACTGTTGTGAAACTTGAGTGTGTATAGCAGGGATGGCCACAAGCCCCAAAAGCCAGGGTCCTGGCCTCTGGTATTGCCAAAACCCAGCGCCTCAGGGGGAATCCTGAACTTGCCCTGGAACACGATCGGGATATGACTGAGTTTAACTTGAGTTTGCAACATGGCACTGATGCCCAGCGAGGCCTTCTCCCACCCTGAGGAAGGTCAAAGGGATTCTTGGTCGGGGAGTGCCCGTGCATGGCTTAGTCCACTCTGAGATCTCTACACGCCACACCTTCTGGGAAAAGTAGACCCTGAAACCCTTTTTATGGAAGTCAGCTCCTTGGCAGAGAAAAGAGTCAGAGGCCGGAAAAGTGGGTAGACACAGCAATCAGAAAGCAGGGCCAATTGCTGCCCAACCAGGGACACAGTGAGGATTCAGGACCACAACATCTCAGGCCATCGGGGGCCATAGCAACCATTAGCTTGATTACCCAATCTACCCATGAAGAACTACAGCCCAGAGATGGGGAGAAACTTTTCCAAAGGCAACCTGACAGTGCTCAAGCCCACTCCAGGTGTCCTGACTCCCAGACCAGTGCCCTAACAGGCTCCTTGCAGGAGAAACATCTTTGGCCCCAGCTCCTGTTTATGAACATACAGCTGACAATAAACAGAGCCCCCAAATACCGTTCACACCGCCTACATCATTAAACACTCACTGATCTGAGTAAACATAGTCCCGGTTCAGCCTGCAAATATCTCAACGGAAGTACTAATTCTCAGAGATTCATATTTTTAAGTCAGTGCCTTCCAGGAAGCTGAGAGCCTGAACCAAAGGGATGGCAGTGTTCACAGGGAGCATGGTGTGGAGGGAGACAGAGGAAGAGTCATCATGGGCGCGGGTCTCCATCTGAGTGTGAGGAGAAGTGTTAGGGGAGCCTCTTGGCAGCCAGAGGCCCGAAAGCCAAGGCACTAAGTTGGAAGAGGGAGAGTGGGTTCCTAAGCCATGGATGAAGCAATTGCCTCCAATTCTGTGTTCCTGTCTGTATCCCGGGCCCTGGCCTTATGACTTGCAGTGCTTCCCACTAAGGCAGGGGGACTTTCTGCCTCTGATTTGTTCAGTCACAGCCTTGCTTTGGTCAGTGGGATGTGGGCCGAAGTGACAGTGTGTCTGTCCACAGCCTCCTGTGCTTCTGGCATCACCGTGAGAACAGCACCCCTCCAATGATGGCTGCTGTCCCCCATCTTGGCACGTAGAACAAAGCCAGAGGGAGCAGCACCTGAGCCACACTGGCAGCCAGGAGACCGGTGCAGCTGGTCAGGCAATGTGGAGCAGAGCCAGCTGCCAGCTGATGACACACAGGGCTGGTGCTGGTCAGAGCCCAGGAGAGCCTCACCTTCCGGAGGGATGGTGACATTCCAGGGAAAGGAAGCAGCCAAATGAAGGGGCAGCCCAGGCAGGAGGAAGGCCATGATCAAAGGCATGGGGGGTGGGAAAGGACAGTAAACATTTAACGAATGAGTAACTCAGAATGTTGGGAGCAGTGCTGTCTAAAATTCTTCGATAACAGAAATGCCCAGTATCCATGCCAAGTAATGTAGGAGCCCCTAGCTATGTGGGGCTCTTGAAAGGAGGCTAGTCTGCAGAGGAATTGAATCTCTTATTTAATTTTAAATAACTGCTTTTTAAAAAGACACAGGTGTCTACTGTGTAGACAGTACAGATGTGGACAGTTGGGTCCAGGGAGGGCTCAAGTAGAGCAAGGCTGGAGATCCGTTTCACTCAGTAGAGTACCTGAGCTCAAGGGGTCTGGTAATTCTATCAGCACTGAAACTTCCTGGCATCCTTGTATGTAGTACATGTTAGATGAGGAGACTGAAGCACAGGGATGGGAAGTGCTGTGCGGAGCCCCTTGAGGAGCAGAGCTGGGCTGGAAGCGAGAAAGACCCCAGTGCCTCTGCATTCACTGCCTCCCCATATCCACATCAGCCGACACAGCTGTGTCCAAAGGCTACAGAGTCCCCTTCTGGGAGTTTTCCTCTTTGGGGCCTGCCTCCCCACCACCCTCAAAAAGTAACACCTGAGTTAAGGGCTCACATGCAAGAAGTTGTTTTTGTTGTTCGGTTTGTTTGTTGTTTGCAGAAGCCGGGCAGTTAGCTCGTGGAACAGGATTGGCAGTGCTGAGGGAAAGAATGTCAACCCAACGATGTTTTATTGCCTTATTGAGCTGGTCGCTGCTGTGGGCAACCAGGTACCTCTGAATTGTCCACCTGAGACGTGAAGGAGGGGAGCATCCTCCCCCAGGCCCTGTTCCTCAACACCAGGAGAGCTGAGTGGCTCCCAGCATCCCTTGTGGGGACCCTCCTGCAGCTGAGGGAAGATTCCATCAGATCACCCTTGATATGACAGCTCACTGTCACCCCAACAGCAGGAACAAGAAAGTGGCTGACACATATTGTATGATCCCGCTTACATGAAATATCCAGAACTAGCAAAAAAAGAAAAAAAGAGTCAGAAAGTAGATTAGTGTTTGACAGGGACTAGGGGAGGGGAGTGAGCACTAATGGGTACAGGATCCTCCATGGGCTGAGGGAAATGTTCTGGAACTAGACAGTGGTGATGGCTGCTGGTGAATTTCATGCTATGTGAATTTTACCTCAATTTTTTAAAAAGTGGGCTGAGAGGAATATAGTGACAGAAAAAAAGTGTGACCCATCCTCCAGGCTCTGCCCTTGACTGAGGGCCCCGCCCCGGGGCAGGCCCTAGTTGCTACCCCAGCTACAGCAAAACCCCGCTGGGCCTGCTTTCCATCTTCCACCTGGTATGGAGCAGCTCTGCTCTGCCCCCAGGGGTCCAGCATCACCAATCAGCAAGGCCACTTTCAGGCTGGCCCCCTACATGGGGCTGCCTCTAGCAAAGAGGACAGTGTGTATGTGGCAGGGGTGGCCAGAGCTGAGACGAAGGAGGATCACACGACAAGCCATAGAGAACTTTTCCAACTGCCAGAATCTGGGCCCTCCACCCCAAAAGAAATCGCGCGCAGCAAAATACTTCTAAGTAGACGGGAAAAGGTTTCACAGGATTTGACAAGGTCATATGACGTCATTTCGCTGAAGCTCTTCCAGAGATGACAAAACAAAAGTGTCCAGGGAGGCTGGCTTTGCCCTGGAGACCTTGGGGAACTTAACATTTGCAATGGGAGGAGAGGGGGATGGGACAGGAGAGGAGGTGCGACCGCAGACACCAAGCTCGGCCTGCATGCGGTGGCTCCGGCGACACTGTCCCCTAGGTTGTCTCGTCGTCTTAACAAACAGAGACCGTGTGTCACTTCTAAATATAGCCAAGAGGATATCACACAGAATTATTCAACAGGAATGCAAAAAAACTGCTGCTCATCACAGTTGGGCCTAGCTTGATTTCACAATCAAATGAAGAGACTTTTCCACGTCCAAGAGGCCTGGCCTATCAGTGCCAGCAGCGCCAAGAGAGGCACCGAGCTCACCCTACACTCAACTTGGCACAGCAGTCTTCCCCTAGGGCTTCCTGGTAAAAAGAAGGCAAAGCCAGCAAATGAGATAAACCATTTCAAGGGAAAACCACCGACCCTAAGCCAGTCACTGATTTGGCTTGAGAAGTAAGGAAAGTCCATAATTACAGGTCTTTGCCTGCTCTCTTGTGTGCTGGGTTTCTTTCTTGAATTAGCTCCCCATCTACAAAAGTACATCAGAGAGACCTAGGTTCAAGCCCTGGCTTTGCCACACGATAGCTGTGTGACTTTGAACAAATGACTTCACCTCTACGTGCCTCCATTTCTTATCTGTAAAATAGTGATAAGAGCAATAGCTGTCTCAAATGGCAATAAGAAGATTAAATGGGGGGCGCCTGGGTGGCGCAGTCGGTTAAGCGTCCGACTTCAGCCAGGTCACGATCTCGCGGTCCGTGAGTTCGAGCCCCGCGTCAGGATCTGGGCTGATGGCTCGGAGCCTGGAGCCTGTTTCCGATTCTGTGTCTCCCTCTCTCTCTGCCCCTCCCCCGTTCATGCTCTGTCTCTCTCTGTCCCAAAAATAAATAAAAAACGTTGAAAAAAAAATTTTTTTTAAAAAGAAGATTAAATGAAATCATTCAGCATTCAACAACTACTATGTTTCAGACACTATTTTAGGTGCTTAGGATGCATCAGTGGGGAGCTGGTCTTCGTGGAGCTCATATTCAACTGTGGATAGATTAACAACGCGCAGAGAATCTAAAGAAGGTGAGGTAAAGGAAAAATGGCCACATACCCTTTGCTAGTCTTCCCAGTGAGAAGAGCAATCTAATTCTCACCTCCTGTATCAGAGCTTCCCTTAGTGGCTTGTTGATCAAGAGAACATGGCAAAGAATGACGTTCTGGGATTCCACGGAAAGGCAGGATCAGAAGACGCATTGCAGCTTCCTTCTGGATCTTTCAGAACATTCTCTCCGGGAGACCTGATCTACACACTGGTGGTGTGTACATGCTCTGGCCAACGATCCAACTTTCCAGCCATCCCACCAAGCCCCTAGATAAGGGATGAAACGATCTGGACCACCCAGACCAGCCCATCCACCCCCTGACAACAACCAAATGACCCGAATTGATGGGTGTGGTGCAGAATTGGTCAGCTGAGACTGGCCTGAGTTTCTGACCCACAAAATCATGAGATATAATAAAACTTACCTTTAAACTTTATAGGGGCGCCTGGGTGGCGCAGTCGGTTAAGCGTCCGACTTCAGCCAGGTCACGATCTCACCGTCCGTGAGTTCGCGCCCCGCGTCAGGCTCTGGGCTGATGGCTCGGAGCCTGGAGCCTGTTTCCGATTCTGTGTCTCCTTCTCTCTCTGCCCCTCCCCCGTTCATGCTCTGTCTCTCTCTGTCCCAAAAAAAATAAACTTTGAAAAAATAAATAAATTAAACTTTATAAAACTTATTTTAGTGGTTTTAAGCCACTAAGTTTTGGGATGCTCTGTTACATAACAAGAGAACAGGATGGTAAGCGGGGTTGGGGTTCATGCATATAAAACCCGTAGGCAGCTGCCACAAAAGGGCATCGGATATTAGTATCCCCACTCGTATTTTTCTCTAGTCTTCTCTCCTTTCAACAGGAACTATTTCAAAGCTGGAGGTTTCTGTTAGGCACCATTCAAATGATGTTTGTGTTTTCATGCATGGGAAACTGATTCTGTTCTCCTCTTGGAGATGATGTCCCAAGGAATAAATGGGCAGTTAGAGGCTCAGGCTTGAGAGCTCAAGCATGGTAGGATAAGGAAGGAGCTCCATAAAGCATAAAGGCATTTATGGGCAGACACTAATTTCTGTACTTGAACTTCATCCCCCTCCCATACACACTTTCTCACACTGAAATTTTTTCAGACTGAATTTTGATGGGCAGGGAGGTTTTCCTGGTAATAACATTATTATACAATGCTTAGGAAAACCATTACAATTGTGTGTCTCATTAATCCACACAAGTTCTCGTGAGACCACTACGAAAAAACCCTTGGTTACACATATCTAAAGCTCTCTCTTTCTCTCTTTCCCCACCCCTCCACCCCTGCTTTCTCTGTATGCTCTGTTTTTCTCAGTTCCAAATATTAAAGAAGGAAAATAGCTTTCCAGTACAGAATGCCTACAGCTTTTCCACCTATATAAAGTCTGGAATTTTCTTGGAGAGAAACGAAAGGATATTACTGGATTGATTAAGCATTTATTCCAAAGGAAGCAGAATCTTAGTAAGTAATTCGTGCAGTTAAAAAAAAAAAAAAAAGAGAGAGAGAGGAAAGGTAAATAAAAGGTAAATAAACTCAGATATGCATTCTAATAAAAATAAATAAATAAAGGACCATAGGATGACAAGAATTATTTAGAGGTGTGGATGGACTATAAATGAAGAAAAGTGTGAAAAGATGTAATTTAAAATACTGAATGCTACTGGGTGTTATATGTAAGTGATGAATTGTGGGAATTACCCCCGAAACTAAGAGCACATTGTATACACTGTATGTTAGCTAACTTGACAATAAATTATATTTAAAAAATAAAAATAGAGGTGCCTGGGTGGCTCAGTTGGTTAAGTGTCTGACTTTGGCTGGCAGTCTGTGAGTTCAAGCCCTGCATCAGGCTCTGTGCTGACAGTTCAGAGTCTGGAGCCTGATTCAGATTCCATCTCTCTCTCTCTCTGCCTTTCCCCTGCTTGCACTGTCTCTCTCTCTCAAAAATAAATAAAACATTAAAAATTTAAAAATAAATAAATAAATAAAATAATAAAATACCAAGTGCTAGGCAGGGGGAAAAAAGTAAACAGAAATCACAGGATATGCAGCTGATGATTAGCTAAATGTTTTACAATGTTTTGATAAAGGTTTTTTTTCCCCCTATACCAGCTCAAGTGCATAGCCATGATCAGTGCCTCCTGAGAGGCTGAATAACATCAATGGCATCCCACAGCACTATATTGCCACCTAATGGCAGCTATTCCAATTGCAGGCATAGTACTTGAGAGAATTTATTCCACTTGTGGGAGTACACATCTTGCAAATTAAACCCTATATGCTACTTTACATGGAAAACCCGACAGACTCCACCAAAAGTCTGATAGAACTGTTACATGAATTCAGCAAAGTCGCAGGGTACAAAATTAATGTACAGAAATAGGTTGTGTTTTTATACACCAATAATGAAGCAACAAAAAGAGAAATAAAGAAACTGATCCCATTCACAATTGCACCAAGAACCATAAATAGCTAAGAATAAACCTAACCAAAGATGTAAAAGATCTGTATGCTGAAAACTATAGAAATCTTATGAAGGAAATTGAAGAAGACACAAAGAAATGGAGAAACATTCCATGCTCATGGATTGGAAGAATAAACATTGTTAAAATGCCAATACTACACAAAGCAGTCAACATATGCAATGCAATCCCAATAAAAATTGCACCAGAATTCTTCTCAAAGCTAGAACAAACAATCTTAAAATTTGTATGGAACCACAAAAGGCCCTGAATAGCCAAAGTAACAAAACGAAAACCAGAGGCGTCACAATCCCAGACTTTAGCCTCTACAAAGCTGTAATCATCAAGATACTATGGTACTAGCACAAAAACAGACACATAGACCAATGGAATAGAATAGAGACCCCAGAATTGGACCCACAAATGTATGGCCAACTAATCTTTGACGAAGCAGGAAAGAGTATCCAATGGAATAAAGACAGTCTCTTTAACGAATGGTGCTGGGAGAACTGGACAGCAATGTGCAGAAGAATGAAACTAGACCACTTTCTACACCACCAATGAAACTAGACCACCACTACACCATACACAAAAATAAACTCAAAATGGATGACGGACCTGAATGTGAGACAGGAAACCATCAAAACCCCAGAGGAGAAAGCAGAAAAAAACTCCCTGACCTCAGCTCCAGCAATTTCTTACTTGACACATCTCCAAAGGCAAGGGAATTAAAAGCAAAAATGAACTATTGGGACCTCATCAAGATAAAGAGCTTCTGCACTGTAAAGGAAACAATCAACAAAACTAAAAGGCAACTGATGGAATGGGGAAAGATATTTGCAAATGACATATCGGATAAAGGGCTAGTATCTAAAAATCTATAAAGAACTTACCAAACTCCACACCTGAAAAACAAATAATCCAGTGAGGGAGTGGGCAGAAGACATAAATAGACGCTTTTCCAAAGAAGACATCCAGATGGCCAACAGACATGAAAAGATGCTCAATGTCACTCATCATCAGGGAAATACAAATCAAAACCACACTGAGATAACACCTCACGCCAGTCAGAGTGGCTAAAATGAACAAATCAGGAGACTATAGATGCTGGCGAGGATGTGGAGAAATGGGAACCCTCTTGCACTGTTGGTGGGAATGCAAACTGGGGCAGCCACTCTGGAAAACAGTGTGAAGTTTCCTCAAAAAATTAAAAATAGGACTACCCTATGATCCAGGAATAGCACTTCTAGGAATTTACCCAAAGGATACAGGAGTGCTGATGCATAGGGGCACTTGTACCCCAATGTTTATAGCAGCACTTTCAACAACAGCCAAATTATGGAAAGAGCCTAAATGTCCATCAACTGACGAATGGATAAAGAAGATGTGGTTTATATATACAATGGAATACGATTTGGCAATGAGAAAGAATGAAATTTGGCCATTTGCAGCAACGTGGATGGAACTGGAGGGTATTATGCTAAGTGAAATAAGTCAGGCAGAGAAAGACAGATACAATATGTTTTCACTCATATGTGGATCTTGAGAAATGTAACAGAAGACCATGGGGGAGGGGAAGGGGGGAAAAAGTTACAGAGAGGGAGGGAGGCAAACCATAAAAGACTCTTAAATACTGAGAACAAACTGAGGGTTGATGGGGGTTCGGGGAGAGGGGAAAGCGGGTGATGGGCATGGAGGAGGGCATTTGTTGGGATGAGCACTGGGTGTTGTATGGAAACCAATTTGACAATAAATTTTATTTAAAAAAACAAAGATAACAACAAATATATATATATATATATATATATATATATATGAGAGGGTTCTGTATTTATCAAATATATGCGATGTTCCCAGCAAGATACTTTTAAACAATGGGGGAGTGAGGTTCGTATCTCAAAGAAACTTAGAAGCAATAAATACCTAGTAAACAATAATTACAAATATTATGTGTCATTGTCATTTACAGGAAGGAAAATCATCCATAGCACACAACAGAATTCCCAGTTTACCATGACGAGAAAGAGAAGTAGGAATGAGTAAGCCAAATAGAAGCCCAAGTAGTTCTTGATCCCAGTTTCTTCTGCTGGACTTTTACATCAAGTTGGGGGAGGAAGGGACAAGCGGGGAACGGAACCTATTGGTGTTGATGCCCAGTATGTGCTGGGAATTTGACAGCTATTATTTCATTTACTCTTCACAGTTACCCTACAAGGAAAGGTTACTGTCAAATATTGGAGATCATTAGAGGGTAAATATGCAGCCAAGATTCCTGACCATGGATTGTGGTGTAGATCTGAAAGAATTGAAGTTTCCATGCCCTTTGCTCTCTGAAAAGTCACACTACTTTCATACACTGAACCTCTCCTCCAGTTCCAAAAACATTGTGATTTAAAAAAATTTTTTTTAATTTATTTTTGAGAGAGTGCAAGAAGGGGACAGGCAGAGAGAGTAGGACAGAGGATCTGAAGCATGCTCTTTGCTGACAGCAGTGAGCCCAATGTGGGGCTTGAACTCATGAACCATGAGATCATGACCTGAGCCAAAGTCAGACGCTCAACTGACTGAGCCATGCCGGTGCCCCCAGAACACTGTGATTTTTGAGAGAGATGCATGTGAGTTGGTGCTATGTCAAGACAGGTCAGTTGTTACTCATGGAGCTATCCCATATGGTAAGAAGACATTCTCCTGCTCAAAGAGCTAATGAGTTAGAGGTGGAACTGAAGTTGACCCTGAGGAAGTACAGATGGTTCTCTGAGAGGGTCAGATCATTAGCAGCTTTCTATTGCAGCATGGCTAAATGTATCAGGATACATCTCAACCTCTGGAGGAACCCCCTTAAGTTGACAAATTCTGAACCCAGCCAGATAATTTGATCCAGCAGTTGGAAGTGGCAGCCAGGAAGCACTTGAGGGTTTGCATGCAAGTAGACCATGGACCACCTGTTAGAAGTTCTGTTGTGGATGCTTCAGATACAGTATGTGAACATCTTCTTCTCAACAACGTTGGTCTCTGAACATCCTTTTCTCAACAAACTTGGTCTCTGCTTCCTTTCACACCATATGCACCACTCACAAGGGATGAGGGAATCTGCCACTTTATAGATGTTTGCCATTACATTTTACTTTGTATAGGTCAGGGTCCCTTCAGGAAACAGAAACCAACCCAGACACTCCAAAAAGAGGGAATTTATTACAGGGAATTGGTTACATGGGTGATGGAACAGCTGAGAAGCCACATAAAGATTAATGACAGGTAGAGGCCACTCCACCCTCAGGGCTAGGATGACAAATACAGGAAATGGTGTTATGGAAGCTGCAGAAGTTCGACCCATGGCTGGCCTTAGCACTGAGTCCGGGTCAGTGGAAGGAGAAGGCATCCAGCAACCATAACAGCCATGTATGAAATGTTACTCAGAGAAGAGATGGGAAATCAGATGCTTTTCGTGTCCCCACTGAGGAACCAAGGTGGGATTCTAGGACCCAATTAATATTAATATTTAGAAAGCATCCTTTCCCAGGGGGTGTCAAAGCTGGGTGAGCCTCAGAATTAGTTGGATCCCCACTGGAGATTCTGATGCAATGAGTCAGAGATAGGGCCTGCACAGGGGTAATTTGAGGTGACTGTAATGTGCATACAGGGTTGAGAACTGATGTTCTAGACCATAAGTTCCAAAATAGCAAGGATGTGTTTACCATTATATAGTCAGTAACACCACAGTGTCTGCCCCAACAGAGATGCTTACAACATATGTGTTGAATGAACAGCAATAACCCAGAGCCCTTGGTGAACCAGATAGACCAGATGGATACCATCTCAGAGCAGAGGAACATGTAGAGAGCCAGTAGTCAGGAATAAGTCATTGCTAAAGAGATTAACATGGCTACCAAGGCTAATCACAAGTAAACTATCTTTTAGCCTAAAATGAATCAAATGCCAAGAAAGAAGCAGATTCCCAAAAGGAAATAGCTGACAGAGGTGAGCTATCCAACCACAGTCCATGTAGAACTGCCCTCCTCTGGGTTCATAATGGCACCAGCAATGACTGAATGACCATACTCTGGTTCTATTTCAGCCCTTTCCCTAAAAAAAAAGAGTGCCCACATCTCTCCTTCCATTTTGCATCCCAGAATCTAGGTATTGTATGCAGCATGCAAGAATCAAAGTACTTTCCACTGTGGTCAAGCTAATCAGTGGCACTGTAGGAGCTCTGCCAACCCCATGAGTTGGAGGAAATGGCAGATACCCATATCCTACCTGGATGCAGAAGAACAGCACCTGCCCTGCTAGTCACTGCCTGTGGAATCTGGAATAAGCTACCAGTGCCATTTGCCTCTCATTTTTCCATTCCTCATGCTCCCTTTCCTTCATGTCTTTTTCCATCTCTCTCTCCATTTCATTCTTTCCACACCTCTCTTTCCTCTCATTACAGTCCTTCCTCTTCCCCCCTTCCTGGTTCTTCGTGCCCTGGGACCTCACCTCCACTTTGAGCAAAGCCTTCCTCAGTCCACACTTCTATTTTCTCCAGGATGAAATGGGACTAAATGCAGACATGTCCTTGAACATCTCATCAGGGAGGAGGGACTCAGTTTTATAGAAGAAAGGAAAGCAGATTGCCTTGATTACTCCTCTGAGAAACTTTAGAACTTGGGACATTTCAAATGGCATTAAAGAACTGCAAGCAGGGTCACTTGCAGGTATTTAAGTCCAATAACCAGCCCTTTAACGAGCTCTTCTGTCCCCATCGCAGGAAGCTCCCATCAGAGAACTCTGCCCTCTTCCCTGAATTGCAAGCATGAGGGCTGCTGTATCTCCCAGGTGCCAGCTGATTGCCCCACAGCCTCCAAGATGCCAGAATTGGCCATAGTGTCTCCTGATGTGCCTGACCTACAAATGAGACCAATATGCCCTAATGTGGCACAAATTCCCAAACCTGATTACATCTCAAAAAAACTAGGAAGCATGTAAAAAACATTCAGATGCCAGGAACCACCCCAGGCATTCTGAATTAGACTATCCAGGAGTGGAGTCCAGGCAGCCAGGCCAATACCCTCCCACTAATCTCTGAGAACCACCGCCATGAAGGAATTTTGCATCTAGAAATGGCAGGGTGTTGATACCTAACTCCCAGAGAGGTCTCTGACCAATGCTTTCCAACTCCATTCACAGCCTCTACATAACAGGTGAGATACATATTTTTTAGCTCAGTGTGCCCATTTTAAGCAAAGCAAACCTACCATGATAAAGTACCATTCCTTCTATGCCTTATGAACCTGGACTTTTCGCTAAGCCCAATTCAAGCAGTGTGGTATATTTTTGTGACTTGTCTCCCCCTTCCTTGTTGTCCCTGATGATTGCTCTGACCTGGTTTTAGGTGAACAAGCATGCTGTGGAGACAGCATCATGAAGTTTTTCCCCCGGCTTCACCCAACAGGGGTAACTGGCTTGGTGTACGGCCATCATCAGGACCTGAGCCTTCTCGCCTGCTCCCTCAGAAAGAATGGTAGGATGTCCTGAAGCTAAGGGTTCAACTTCCCAACTGCTCCCCCAAAGACATGCAATCCATCTCCTATGGCCGAAGGCAAACAAATACAGATCAGATACGTGAAGAGGAGAGTGCTGTTCACACTTGCTTTGGGGAAAAGGTTTCACCCTCATTAAGGAGGGCTAGACCATAACCCACTGGCTTTGGAGCATTTTTAAGCAACAGAATCATGACTTTAAGTTTCTTATTTGGGATCCCACATCCTAAACAGGTAATGAAGAACTTTTCTGGTTGATGCCAGAGGCCTTCCTGTGGCCTCTACACCTTCCATGCTCACAGCAGTCCCTGTGCTTTGCATGGAGCTCTCGGCTTCCATGACACCAAATTCAAGCCACCATCCTGAATTTTGCTGCCCTTCTCTCTCATTCAGTGGCTTTTGTGGGTTTTGGGGATATGTTGGAGGCAGCAGAATGGAGGATCACTCCAGCAGTAAGGACTTTTGAGACAAGGACTTAGGTGCAGATCACTTCTTCAGGACAGTAAAGCTAGGAGTAAGACAGGAGAAGATGAAAGGTCAATGAGAGGGCATATACTGAAGTTGCTGCTGGGCATCAAGGGTTTGATCCCACTGGTAATCATGCACAGTGCCCCCCAAGAATCATCTGCCTGAAAGAAGGCAACTGGGCACTATCCACTGGCTTTAGACCCTCCACCAGAACGGAGGATCACAGCCATTTGCCAGAAAAGATTAAACAAACAAACAAACAAACAAACAAAACCCATGTCCCCTAAGTTTGGGATTCTCTAGCCCTAAGGATCTTTGAGACAAGGACTTAGGTATATATTACTTCTTTAGGACAGTAAAGCTAGGAGTAAGACAGGAGAAGATGAAAGGTCAATGAGAGGGCATATACTGAGGTTGCTGCTGGGCAATGGGGGTTCGATTCCATTGGGAATCATGCACAGTGTCCCCCAGAATCATCTGCCTCAAAGAAAGCAGCTGGGTGTTATCCACTTGCTTTAGACTCTCTGGAGTGAGAGTTGTCCTAGGGGCATTAACTACTCCCACACAAATGTGTGCACACTATACTCACACATGTTCATACGCACACACATGCATCTGGGATGCACCCATACCCCTGAAGCTTGGAAGGGCTGTCCTCCACAGCAGCAGCTGAAATCAGACATGAGCCTTTATGAACTCCTTCATGTTCTTAGGGATGCCATGGGCTCTCTTTCGAGGTAAGATGTCCCTCTTAAAATCACATATTTGGTTATTGAAAACTCCGTGGGAAGTGGAGATGTGACTCTTCCAGCACTTTCTTCATGCAAAAACACTCATCCCGTGGATGCACTTTTAAAATCAGAGAAGGTAGTCCCCATACTCACACCAGCCTGTCTAAGCCCTGAGTCACACATCGGCACCGATAACTTCCCTCTTCCAGCTCCTCCAGGCTCCAAGATCGAGGGCTGAACTGTCCAGGCTGACCGTTGATGGGCTGTCAGCAAGATGAATCACAGGCCCTCGCTGTCCTCTGGGATGTAGCACCACTCATTGGCAGTGAGATTTCCAGCTTGAGCACTCCCAGCCAGCAGAGACAATGCTGTGCCTCATCTTGAAGATTTCTGAGCTCAGGTAAGCGTAACCAGACTAAGGCAAGCGTGGCTTTTCCAGAAGGAACTCTCAGACTCACTTCCCATCAATTCTCCTATTGGTTTAGAGAAAGCAAAACCTTTTTTCCCTACTACCACTGCCCCCATGTGAGATTTAACTTTTCAAAACTGGTCTGAACAAGGGTTTGGGAACACCACCATAGGATAATGGTAGGGTAAGCCAACAGAATACAAAACTCTGTGTGTGCAGCACTATACCAACTCTTCTTTTAAAAGGAGACAGAGAAAAAGAATCACAAGATGTCATTTGATCAAGAGTCTATGCTTGACTCAGACCAACAGGTCTCCAAATGTGTTCCCTGGAACAGCAGCAGCAGCATCACCTACAGACTTGTTAGAAGTGCAAATTCTCATCCCACCCTGGACTTACTGAATCAGAAGTTATGGCACGGGAGCCCAGCAATTTAGGAGATTCTTATACTTGCTAAAATTTGAGGACCACTCTTAGGCTAAAGAATGAGGCAGCCATCACTCACCAAGCTGGGAGGAGGCAGAGCTGCTGTCCTCCAGAAGCCATAGTGTGGCAAGGAGGGGGAGGCAAGTGCTTGTGGCAGCAAAATACTAGGAAGAACCCCACACAAAAGTAAGCGGTCACAGAAAGGTATGTTATAGAAGCATTCATAGAAAAGAAAAATCAAAGGAAAGTAGAAATTAAAGAGAAAAAGGCAGGCTGGCAGAGAGGAAAATCAAAACAGTACAGAAAAAAAAGAAGGAAAAGGAAGAAAAGAGGTCCTGGTGGGGCTGGCCAGGAGGCCAGCTCCTTAAAGTTCGTGGTGGTTCACCAGCTCATTCCTTGAGTCTGGCCTGCTCTCCAACAAGGCCTAAGATCGTGGGCAGGTGGTAATTTGCAAGGCTGAGTTAGCAGGCAAGCGCCTGCTTGGGGTGGGAAGTTGGAACCCCTTTGCATTCTTGGAAGTTTCCAGACAAATGGAAAGTTTAAAATCCAAACATTTCAGTGCAAGTCCTCTGCCAGTACCAGGTAGCAAACAGCTTCTCTGTTCTCCTGCACCATTAGTAGAAAGGGTTTGATGACCTGGATGCTACAGAGGTTTTAATTGCTATGAATGGCAAAGCTGTGAGTCAGATACAGGGGTTTTCCTAAGAAGACATTAATTAAAAACATTATGGACCTCTCCTGCTCCCTGTCCAATAGCACATTTTATCTGTGTTCATATATGGTGTTGTTTTTTAATCCTTTACACCAAGTTCCTCTCTGTGTTCCCACTTTAGTTGCATTAGTTGCCATGCATTAGTTGCCATGGAAATGGTGAGGCCCCAGTGCAAGGGGTGTAGCTTAACTGGCACAGAAAGTCATTTTGTGCAATGGTTGGATATTATGTACATATACTTTTAGTAATATTTATATAATAATAATTATATACACATCCATATATTATATTACAATAATTATAAAGATATAAATATATATTATTATGAAATCCAGGTCTCTAGGGAAACTCTGATAACTTAAGGAACTTTACAAAGGAAACAGCACACATGCTGAAGTTAAAAATGCAAGGGGGGAGGTGCCTGGGTGGCTCAGTCAGTTAAGCATCCGACTCTTGGTTTTGGCTCAGGTCATGATCTCACTGGTTCATGAGGTCCAGCCCCAAGTTGGGCTCTGCGCTAACAGGGTGGAGCCTGCTTGCAATTATCTCTCCCCCTCTCTCTCTGCCCCTCCTCCACTCATTCTCTCTCTTTCAAAATAAATAAATAAAACTTTTTTAAAAATCTAGCAGGGGTGCCTGGGTAGCTCAGTCAGTTAAGTGGCCAACTCTTGGTTTTGACTTAGGTCATGATCTCACAGTTCATGAGATCAAGCCCTTCATGGGGCTCTGTGATGACAGCACAGAGCCTGCTTGGGGTTCTCTCTCTCTCTCTCTCTCTCTCTCTGCCCCCCCCCCTTACAATAAATAAATAAACTTTAAAAAATGCTAAGAATGTGATCACCAACCCACACACTTACCTAGGCCACACATTATAACTTAGATATATAAAAAGGGAATATTGGAGGAGGGACCAGCAGGCCAGAAAGGCAAGAGCACTGGACTCCCTTCCCAGGGTATTATCCCAAAGTCTGCACATATCTGTCTGGTTACCCAGGGCAAGTGATGTCAACTCTCCACGACCATGTCCTCATCACTTGAGAGAACTGAGCAAAGTCGTTGCTAGAGCTCCTTCCTGTGTGCATATCCTAAGATTCTAACTGTGCTAATAAATGGTCTCACCTATTCCTATGGAAGAGTATACCATCTTGTAGCAAGGAAGAATTCATTCATTCATTGATCCATTATTTATCCATCCAACAGTCATTTAATTGAAGCAGAGTCAGCCAGGCTCTAATGCTGGGTGAATTCTGCAGAAAGTGGAGGAGTGGAGACTTCTCTTGAACAGTAGTTATGGAAAAAAGAGGTCTCACAGCATGGAAACATTACAGGACATAGGGGAAACATGGCCTTATTTCTCACTGGTCAGCTGTCTTATTTCTTAGTCAGAAACACAAACTAGAATGGGTCCAAAGGAAAGCTCCACAACTCCATCAACCAGGAATTGAGCCCCAAATACTCCATTCTTGTGTCCCCTTCAACAAATCCATTGAGGTGGTGGAAGTTATCTCCCAAAACTATGTAAGTTGCCTCTGCAACTCAATTATCCTTGCTTAAGAGACAGTCAGCAGCTCCTGCATGGTCATTCATGGTTTCTTTGGCCCTTACCCTATCCTCTCTCAGAGTTAAAAATGAAGTCAAAATGATACTCCAGATTCAAAGGCTATTTCCTGGCTGAAAATTTCCTTTTGTTTTCAAGTCAGGATTTCCCAGGACTTTCTCTCTGGATGGGTTTATCCCAAGGATTTAAAAAGAGTCTGCAAAAAACTTAACACTGGCCCAACCAGACATTAACTGCCTTGCTCACTCCTTTTGCTCTTGATAAAGATAAAGGCAAAGCAAAAGTAGTTGCCATTTATTAAGGGGACTATTTATTAATTGTTCAGTAATAGTTCATAGCAACCAGATCAACCATCTGGCAAGACAGGAATTATTTTCTCCATATTTCAGATGAAGAAAATAATGCTCGTAGAGATGAAGTACCGTGTGTCTTGTCACACAGCTAGTCCAAAGCAGGTCCATTTGTTTTCAGGGCACAGGGCTGTGTGTATAGCAATATATGAGTTTTCAATTGCCATGATAATGCTCTGTAACAAAACACCCCAAAATTCAGTAGCTTAAAATAATATTAAATATTAAATTTATTTTAATATTTATGTATATCATGATTCTTACTCCTGATTCTGTGGGTCATCTGGGTCTTTCTGATAATCTTGACCTGCTCATGCATCTGGTCAGCTCTGGCTATGCTCAGCTGGGCTCCCATATGTGTCATGATGGCATTAGCTGGGATGAGGGAAGATGCAATTATATTTCATGTGTAGTACTCCAGTAAGCTAGCTCAGGTGTGTGTTCATGGTTAATTGCAAGAGAGCAAGCCCCCATGTATAAGCATTTTTCAAGCTTCTGCTATGTCATAGATCACACATGCTAACATCCCACTGGCCAAATCAGGTCACATGGCTGAGCCAGGGGTTAAGGAGTGGGGTAAATGTCCTGTCCACAATGACAGGAGTGAAAAATTGAGAACATCAATGCAAGCAACCTACCACAGGTAAATCTCTCATTCTTAGCACCCTTTCCAGTCCATGGATGAAGGCAACATTGATGGTGGGACTTTCATTCTGTTTTTTTCAGAGAAATATTGAACATCATTATTTTCATTTGTGAATAGCATTGAAAATAACACTATATTCTAAGGAAGATGAAAAATGAAAATCTCTCACTTAATATGTACATAAAGGCTAAATAGAATCTAGCTTTTTAAAAAAAATCTATATAATCTTGAAAAAAATAATTTATTTTATTTTTGCTCTAGGGTAAATTCAGAATTTCCTTTGGACCAAGTTTTGTCTAAAAAAGCAGCCACTATCTAAATTTGAATCCTCCTAAAGTCAGGTATTTGTAATTTCTAAGAATCCCATCCAGCCACTGCAAATCAATGCATTTCAAAGCAACCTTGTTTTTAACCTTCTGGAGTGAGGATAAAAATACAAATTTGTCTAAGGAAGAGAAGAAATGAGTTAAACCACAAAGCCTGGGTTATTTTCCCTGGATTACCTGATTAAAACCAAAGATCCCAATGGCTGGACCAGTCATGACTTATGACACTCACATGCTTTGATGGCACTCTGCCCTCCCAACACCAAACATCTGAATGTTTTGAGAGTTTTATAGACCAAACATTTGGATGCTTGACCACATTTTTCCATTTTCCATTTGGAAAAGAATGAACACAGTCTGAGGTCTGTCTCTCAGACTTCCTAAGAAGATGATGACCTTGGATGCCTTAGGAAAGGCAGCAAGTCAAACCAACACAGATCTCAATGATTGTCCTTACAACCACCTACCTGGAAGGTGTCCATGTTAGATGGTCCAGGGCACTGGGAAGGAAACTGAAGAAGTAAAGATGGAATTGAGAATTTATCATGTGCCCACTAAATGCTGGGTGCTTTTACATATATTACCTAGGATACCACTGGTCCTTCCTTTATGCTTAAAGAAAATGAAGTTCCTTGTGGTCAAATAATTCACTCAGTCACACTTGCAGTCTTGGGAAGACTGGAAACGTGGTGTCTGCACACAGATGCCATCTTTCAAGTATCTAGACACACACAAAGATCAGGTTTGAAGATTTTTTTAAAAGAAACCACCCTGGTGTGTCTGGGGGGACGGTGTGTGTGCATTCCCCTCTTACACCCCAGCTTTGCTCTGCTCATGTAACAGCCCTCTAGGCAAGTCAGTGATGCCGGATGCAATCTCCCTCCCACAGCAACCAAGATCTGAGTGCTAACAGAAGAAAACCAAAGCCCTCTTTCCCCCAAACACCAAGCCTTATGCTTCACACCAGGGTAGGCACAGCTGCTATTTAGACTTTGAGATCTGGTTTACAACAAAGACCCCAAGAGCAAAATCTTGAACAAAGGAAAAACCGATCAACTTGAACTAATTCCCTTTTCCATTGCCACTGGCATTGCTGGGGAAAATGGAAAGGGGATCAAAGTGGTGGGGTTTGGGAGGATGGAATTCATGTTTGTGCTCAGCCAGACTAAGCTCCCTGCATTCCTTCAGCCCACGGGTTGACTAAGAAGCACAAGAATCTAGACCAAATGAAGAACCAGATCCACACCTTGAATCAAAGGATGTAAAAAAACAAAAACAAAACAAAACCACCCCAGCTTCTTCAGTTTGGTTTCACTTTCAACACGAGCGTTTGTTCATTTTATTTTCAACCTGATGCAGCAAATCTTGACTACTGTCTTTCCTCACAGGAACCTCTACCAATGTTGATAAGAGCATTTTTAGGTATTGGCTTCCTTTTCATACACAGTGTCTGAACTGAGCCACCACAACTTGTCTGGCTGACCTCAGTGGAGTTTCTTAAACATAGTTAGCCTCTGCTGGCTTAGTAGTGATGAGAATGGCTCCCACCTTCTTCAGGAATGTTACAAACACCCAGGCAACCAACAGAGTTCCTGAGATATAGGCAGCTCTGGCACTTTATCTCTGCTGATTGGTCAAAGGGTTGAGTTTGCCCAATGACTAAAAGTGACACGGCACACGTTCTCTCCTAGAGTCAGATGGACCACTAATAACTGTGAGATAGCAGGAATGTCACTTCACCTCCCCAAACTCCACTTTCTGGAACCGTAGAATGGAAAAAATACATAGAACTCAAAGCAGCACAAAGTGGATTAAACTCAAAAACTAACAAAATGTTATTTACTTTTTTTTTCCTTGAGTAGATGAGACCAGGGGTGACACTGAAGAGTGATGGTGGTGATTTAATCATAGTAACGGCCACCATTTTTGAGAGCCAACTCTGTGTCTGGCACTGTGCCAGATGCCTCCCATCCATCTTCTCCCTCAGTGTTCATAACACAGCATTTTAAGATTTTTTAAAATATTTATTTATTCTTGAAAGAGAGACAGAGCACAAGTTGGGGAGGGGGAGAGAGACAGAGAGACAGAGACAGAACGCAAAGCAGTCACCGGGCTCTGAGCTGTCGGCACAGAGCCCAACGTGGGGCTCGAACTCACAAGCTGTGAGATCATGACCTGAGCTGAAGTCAGATGCTTAACTGACTGAGCCACCCAGGCACCCCCATAACACAGCATTTTAAAGGAATATCCAAAAGGCAGCTTGATCTGTTACTGGAAGAAGATAAGGACTTATTCAGATTGGGTCTACTCCAAGAGAAACTTACCAACAGAGGTCTTTAGGATGGACTATGTATGAAGATTGGGACCCAACCCTCCATGGATTACAATCTATTTTAGGGGCCATAGACTTCTGGAACCAGGGACCTTTAAATCAACAATCTGGGGGCGCCTGGGTGGCGCAGTCGGTTAAGCGTCCGACTTCAGCCAGGTCACGATCTCGCGGTCTGTGAGTTCGAGCCCCGCGTCAGGCTCTGGGCTGATGTCTCGGAGCCTGGAGCCTGTTTCCGATTCTGTGTCTCCCTCTCTCTCTGCCCCTCCCCCGTTCATGCTCTGTCTCTCTCTGTCGCAAAAATAAATAAACGTTGGAAAAAAAAATTTAAATGAAAAATCTGATTTCTTAGATTGGAAGGAATTACTGACTCCTGGATGGCAGTTTAGTTGGACTGAGACAAACTTCCTTAGGCTATTTAGCACTAGGCACCTACCCTGTGCTTGGCAGCATACCAGACATTAGAAGACTTTAGACAAGTAGAAACTCTGACCTTGAGGAGTCTGAATTCATCCATCCATCCAACCAATTATTTATTTATTTGAACATATTTATTGAGTTCTTATTATGTGTTAAGATCCATACTACATAGAATCACAAAGCACTGTTGCCTTCTTGGAGCTTACATTCTAGCTGAATTAGCCTCAGGATATAGTTACAGAAAAAAGGGAAGATAGTTTAGGATCAGTAGATCGGGAGTTATCCTCCCAATAAGAGAATAGTTAACCTTTCTATAAGACAGTCCAGTAATGGGTATTAAAAGCTATAATATTTTATATTCCCATTGGCTCAGCAAAGCTTCTCTAAGAAATGTATCCTATAGAAATTATCATATCTGTAAATCATCATATAAGTGCATGAAGATTAACTTATAAAGTTATTCATTACTATATTGCTTAGAATAGTAAAAGAAGAATTGGAAATAATCCAAATGGCCAATGAGCAATGAGCTGAATAAATTATGGTGCATTCCCACAATGGAATATAATGTGGTCATTAAGGATTATGTTTTCTATACACACTGTTAAGTGAAAAGAGCAAGTTATAAAATAATATGCAGAATAAGACCTTACTTTGATTTTTTTTAATAATATGGGATTATATAGATGGATATAAATATCCCAAATAAAACTGGCTCAACTTCAGATCTTAAAATTACTCTCATTATGAAGCCAAAATTGGAGGGGAATGTGTTTCTTTACTAAAGTTTTCCAGTGGTGTATGGTGACAAGTATGTCTTTAAAAAATTTCTTTTACCATCCTTTCCTCAAAATTTTATTCAACACGACAGCTATTTGCACATCCCTCCTTCGTTTTTTGATCATATTCAGTGCCCCAAGCCCCAAACTCCCAGTCTGAGCCTTTCTTCATCATTCACCGCTCTGTCTTCTCCTCACTAACCTTTTCCTTCTCCCGTCTCCCCTTCTCTCCCCTGCCCTTCTCCGTCTTTGTCTCTCTCTCCCCCTGCCCCCTCCTCCTCCTCTTCCTCTACTACTTTCTCCTCCTTCTCCTTCTCTCACTTTCTCTCTCTCTCTCCTTCCAAATTCCTCCACATCTCTCATCTTTTCCCCCTTAGGGTATCTCCATGCCCTTTCATATCTAGATCAGCTTGACCTCTGACAAGCTGAAGCCTGTCCAAATTTCTTTCTCCCCAGCCTCCCTACTCAGCATAATACAAGGCTTCCCCTCTCAGAAAAGGAGGGGAGAAATGCACTTGTAATTTACTATTTTAATGTCTTTTATTATATGATATATTATTTATTATACACTATTATATTGTTTATTATACTATAGTATAATACTATGTTAATATTGAACATATCTGAGTGTTAAGATTTGGGATGATTTTATTTTGTCTTAGATTGAAAGGAATTACTGACTCCTGGATGGCAGTTTGGTTGGACTGAGACAAACTTCCTTAGGGTATTCCTAAGACAAATTTTCCTCAGAGTTTCAAAAGTAAACATGTACTTTTCCAAATAAGGGGGAGGGAAGGCTTTTCTTAAATGATAAAATACATTGGACACTGTAGCATTTAGAAGTCTGATAACTGTGAATGCCTTCCCGGTAGGTCCAGGACCTACATCCCCAGGGTGTCTCCCACAGTGTCACACCTTCCTTTGTGAAACACTGAAGCCCTATGGTCTCTTTTCAGCTAAAAATTTGCATCTTGCTTTCTTTTACTGAGATTTGCCCACCAGTCCCAGAAATGACAGGCTTCTTAGTGAAGAAGCATGGAAGTAGCATGGAAGAAAGGTCTTCTGCATCAAAGCGTATGGCTGAATGGCCAAAGTACAGTAAACATGTTGACCTTACCCACTCAATGTTTGACTTTTACTTTTTAGCCGTACATATGCACACATACACATGCACGCGCATGTGCACATGCACACACTTGCACGTGCACACACAGGACTGCCACCACAATTCACTGTGCGTGGCTATGATATGACTGCCTCTTTACCATGCTATTCTCCTCCCCAAACAACCTGACTGTGAACACGAGGAGGGCACACTCACATCAGTACCCGGCTCTTCCCAGTTCCAAGCCTATACCTAGTGATACAGGACACAGGTCCTCCCCCATCTCCTCCCATTCCAAGAATGTACCAAGAATGGTGTTTTACAGATGTAAAGGAACAAATTTCCCCATTCTTCTGCTCCACCCCTTGTCACGCTCTTCACAGTCAACTTCAACACAGTCAACACAGGACGTGTTGGAGATCCCAGTCCCTGGCCTTTGAAGCGCTCTGGCTAATGTCATGGGAGCAGAGATGTGCTGGCCCTATCAAACCCTCCCCAAACTGCAGATTTGGGAGCAAAAGAAATATTGTCATTGTTTTAAGCCACCAGGATGAAGGTGGTTTGTTTCACAGATAACACAGTCTGAAAAACCTGGGTTCTGAAATTCCAAGGACCCTGGGAACCAAGGTTACCTTTTTCTTCTTGTTGGATGATAAAAGGTAAATCCTTAACAATCCTTCACAATCCAGTGAAGATGGTCCACTGGCATGTGAGGGGAGAGTAGAGAGAAAGCACACGTGGCATGACAATAAGACTTCTTTCCTGGCCTCCATGATGTGTCTGGATTTTTTTCTTAAAACTTTATTAATGTTTGCTTATTTCTGAGAGACAGAGAGAGATAAAGTGTGAACAGGGGAGTATCAGAGAGAGAAGGAGACTCAGAATCCGAAGCAGGCTCCAGGTTCTGAGTTGTCAGCACAGAGCCTGATTGTGGGGCTCAAACCCACGAACCGTGAGATCATGACCTGAGCCCAAGTCAGACACTTAACTGACTGATCTACCCAGGAGCTCCATGAAGTGTCTGTTTTGACACTTTGAAGACCCACAGCCATTTGCCCATGTGGAAGCCATGAGTAGCAGTCTCTGGAAAAGTGGGACCTTGCACACTGAGATTTCAGTAACGATGTGTGGACAGGGTCTTCCATCTGGACTGTCTTCCTGGGTGATTCTCATACCCTCAGAGGCTTGAAGTCATTTCCTTAATGTGGAATCCCAGAAGCTGGCCCTGATATGAGGGCTTGAAAGCCAGTGCTTTATTTGGAAGATTATCCCAGAAAACATGGAGGACAGTAGGCAAGTGAGGCAGGGAAGGGAAGGCAGCAAATAACACTTGTGTTTTCTTTTTCTAATGTTTATTTATCTTTGAGGGGGGGGTGAGAGAGAGAGCTGGAGCAGTGCAGGGGGCAGAGAGAGAGGGAGATACAGAATCTGAAGCAGGCTCCAGGCTCTGAGCTGTCAGCACAGAGCCTGACGCGGGGCTCAGACTCACAAACTGCGAGGTCATGACCTGAGCCTAAGTCAGACACTTAACCAACTGAGCCTCTCAGGTGCCCCACACTGTGTTATCAAGTCAGATACTACTGTGGGCAACCAGGGCTCTCTCACTGGGGCCCTCTGGAAGGCCATGTCTAACATGCCCCAGTGTTGTCCCATCCAGGGATGAGGAACCTGGAGTACTTTCCATATCCCAACTGGCCTGTCCCACAGAAGCCTTGAGCATAGCACCTGGAATGGGAGGTACCCCCACTAGGAAGCCATCAACCTACATTAGAAAGTGAGTACAGGGGATGGGATATGGACAGGCACTAACTACAGTGTCTGCCTCAGCCACTGAGATTGGACAAGGCCCCAGGGCATCGACCATAGCAGACCTGGTAGGAGCCACCATCCAACTGCTCTGAGTCAGTTGGCTCAATGGAAAGTATGTAGCAAGCACAAAGGTCCTGAGGCAGGGACTTGGGAAACAGGTTGGAGAGGAGATCAGACAGGGGGTGGTGGGTGAGAGTATGCAGGACCAGAGTCAGGAGTTTGGATTTTCCTCTGATTAGAAGGAAAAACCATGGGAGGCACCTGAATGGCTCAGTCAGTTAAGTGTCCGACTCTTGCTTTCGGCTCAGGTCATGATCTCACGGTTCATGGGATCAAGCCCCACATCAGCCCCACACACTGACAGCATGGAGCCTGCTTAGAATTCTCTGTGTCCTTCTCTCACTCATGAATGCAATCTTTCTCTCTCTCTCCCTTTCTCTCTCTCTAGATAAATAAATAAACTTTAAAAAAGAAAGAAGAATAAAAAGGAAAAGCCATGAATGGTTTAGAGCAGAATGGCCCAGTCTGACCTATGTTTTTAAGATAATCACTCTGCTTGCTGAGGAAAGGTGGTAATACATGGCTGAGCAGTTAGGAAACTGCCACAATACTACAGACAGAGGCAACAATGGCTCAGACCAGGGTGGTGGCGGTAGGGGCCATAAACATGGGCAGACTCTGTTATATTTTTAAGGTCCAGCCACCACATTTGCTGATGTGTTGTGTGTACACTGTGAACAAAGAGTCAAGAATGACTGAAAGATGTTCTACCCAGACTCCTTGCCCCTGATTGAGACAGGAAAGACAGGGAGGGTCCGGTGTGGATGGTAAGGGTTAGGAACTTGTCTTGGATGTGTCAAATGTGAGATGCCAAGCAGGCAGTTGGACAGACATACCTGGAATTCAGGGCCATGGTCTGGCTGCACGTACAAATTTGAGGGTAAAAATGGGAAATAACCCCATGAAGCTGGCAGGTACTTCCACCTCCTTTGATAATCATCACTGGGCTCAAACAGTTGTTTTTGAAGTTGACAGTGAATGCTACTGGCAACCCTGTAGTATTTTCTTGCTGTTAGGACAATGAAGTAGACTTCCTTTAGTAGGGAAGCATTTCCAACTGCTGCTTAGCTCCCAAATTCTTGAGTATAGGGCTGAGCTTTCACTCATACCACTGTTTCTCCATGGCTCACCCCTATGAGTCTCTTGTCCCCAGCCTCACCTCTTAAAAGCTGCCCCCAGATGGCTGACACCTCTGACAAGCACCTATAAATAGCCACTTTGTCACCCATCAACTAGCAGAATCAGCATTTCGCTGGCCTCAGGCACCGGCCTTAAAAGCCAGGGACACTTGGGAAGGTGAGTTGAGCAAATGCTCTCCTTGTGCAATATGGGCTGATTGGGTTACATTGTGGAATGCTCTGGCAGGGATGGCCCCTCCTCCTCCCTTCCTGCCAGATCCCCAGGAAAAAGACAGGAGCAGGAAGGGACACTCATTATCCCACAGATGAAGCACAGAGCATCTCCTCTGAACAGGCATCATTTGGGTCCAGCTCCAGTTAGTGACACCACTCACCACACCTGGATGGACTAGGGAAGGCCCCCACAGGCCCATCTCCTGGCATCATAAAGCAATGTGCTTTTCCCAGGGGGCCATATGGACACACTTTGAGGCATATCAGAAAAGGACCTGGATCTTCAATTCCTCTGATACTTGGAACTGCCAGGTTTTCATGTTTTATGTGAGATGTTCTCATCCAAGAAGTGCTGCATTTCTGAATGGGAACACGGTGCATCTGCCTTGAACATTTGGCCCCTGAGAAAGTGCTGTATCTCCAGCCTATAAACCATGATCTAAAACAGCCTGGACTGCTCCCCCCTGCTTCCAGAGAGATGCAAACCCAGGCAGTTGTGTAAGCAATAACAGAGAGCCAGATGTGTGCTACAGGGGATTCACCTCAAACACCCCACAGGAGCTCTAACACCACATTTCATTCCCCTTCTGAGAAGACTGGGTCTCACCATGTTCTCCTGCTCTCCTGTATTTTATTTTTTTAACTTTTATTTATTTTTAAGAGAGAGAGAGAGTAAGCTGGGGAGAGGCAGAGAGAGGGAGATACAGAATCCAAAGCAGGCTCTAGGCTCTGAGCTGTGAGCACAGAGCCGGATGCAGGGCTCGAACCCGTGAACCATGAGATCATGATCTGAGCCGAACTCAACTGACTGAGCCACCCAGGCGCCCCTCCTCTGTATTTTAAACAGACTCATCAAAAGCCCATTTGTGGTGGGGGGGGGGGTGCGGTGAGGTTGTTTCCCTCTTGAACAATGTGAACCTCAGCCTCCTGGGAGTTTCTGTTTATAAAATGCTTACATCCTTGCCTCCTTTTCTAAAAGCATTTTTGGGCCCATGTACATTGTTTACTTCAGGGGAAGTCAAGCTGGAATTTGGTTTGGTAAGGAAAAATCTGGTTTGCTCACCCCTTTAGGATAAGAGGGGGTGGGGTGGTGTGGTGGGCATTCAACGGGGTGGGAAATGGGAAGGTGGGGTCTCAAATCAGCTCTGGGACCCTGGGCAGATTTCTAACACCTCTAAAGCTCTATTTCCTCATCTGTAAGATCTAGAGAGGCAAATCCAAACGCCACCCAGGTAAGTAAGGGGCCCCATGATGCCCTGAGAAGCATACCCCATGCTGGCCACACACACACACACACACACACACACACACACACACATCCCCACCCCAATTCTCTCATAGATACGTCCTTATAGTCCTATGGTCTGCATTCTAAAGACTAGGTGGTACAGCATTATGCTGTAGCCAAGACATGAAAACCACCTAAGTGTCTGTTGGGGGATGAATCAATAAAGACAAGGTACATATACACAGGAAAATACTATTCAACCCAAGAAAGAACTCCTGCCTTTGCAACAACAGGGACAGACTTTGAGGGAATTATGCTGAGTTAAATAAGCCAGACAGAGAAACACAAATACTGCATGACATTACTTCTATGTGGAACCTAAAAAAAAAAATCAAACTCATAAAACAGAGAGTAGAAAAGTGGTTGCCTCTGCTAGAGGGATGAAAGGGTAGGGTAGGAAGAGGGTAGTACAAACTCAGCTACAAGATGGGGCTTTGCTGTATAATATGGTGTCTACAGTTGTCATTTGTTGAGAGTTGAACTTGAATATTCTCACCATAATAACAACAACAATAGTACATGCTGGGCACCTAAAGCAAAGGCCTCCAAGCACCTGCTCACTGCCAGGTCTTGCGGGCCCTCCTGCCCTCCTGGCTCCCCCTCCAGATGAGATCTAGCTCAAACAGAATGAGGAGATTTCATCCATCTCCGAGAATCCTCAAAAGAAAATTCATACAGTGTTAATGCTTTGGGGGGAAGAAGGGCATATGTGGGAGGAATCTATCCCTTCAACATGCTGCATTCCACAGAGCAAGCACACAGAACAGGGAGAGATGCTTGAAGCCAGGCTGGCACCGTCCCTGAGGACGGACCTGGAGCAGCAAAGAGGAAGAATCAAAATTTAAAACGAAGGCGATGGGGCGCCTGGGTGGCTCAGTCAGTTAAGCGTCTGACTTTGGCTCAGGACATGATCTCAAGGTTCGTGGGTTCGAGCCCCACATCAGGCTCTGTGCCGACAGCTTGGAGCCTGGAGCCTGTTTCAGATTCTGTGTCTCCTTCTCTCTCTACCCCTCTCCTGCTGCGCTCTGTGTGTGTTTGTCTCTCTCTCTGTCTCTCAAAAAAATAAATACACATTTACAAAAATAATAAAATGGCACCTGGGTGGCTCCCTCAGTTAAGCGTCCGACTTCGGCTCAGGTCATGATCTCTCGGTTCGTGAGTTCAAGCCCCACACTGAACTCTGTGCTGACAGCTTAGAGCCTGGAGCCTGCTTCAGATTTTGTGTCTTCCTCTCTCTCTGTTACTCCCCCGCTCATACTCTGTCTCGATGTCTCTCTCTCTCAAAAATAAATGAAGAATTTAAAAAAAGTTTAAAAAATAATAATAAAATAAAAATGACAGTGTAGGAGTTCCATTCATTGAAGACATATTCATTAAGTGCCTGCCCAGTGGCAGGCCCTGAGGGTCCGGAAGTGGACAAAACAGGCAGGAATCCCTGGAGCTTATGTTCCCGTGGGAGAGAGAGGGCCAGAAACCCATAAACAGAGGAAACATATCATCTGGTGAGAAGTGCTGGAAGGGGAAATAAAGTGGAAGACGGTCAGGGAAGATTTCACTGGGAGGGTGAGCTTGAGTCCAGGATGGGAGGGAGGGAGGCCTCCTGAGTGCCAGCTGTCCTGTGTCAGTGCCCACGGTACGATGCAAGCAGTGGGCTTTGTGGAGTGATGCATGGCCTCTCCTTCCGGGGCCACCTGTCTTTCTAAACAGTTTGGGAAGTCATCATAATAAAACAGGGCCACCGGCTTAACAGCCATATGCCACCTTGACCTAAGTGGCTTGGCCTGGTCACTTTGTTAAGAAAGCTACATTTGAATTCCTTCCATTTGGGGACTATCCAGTTTGCCCAGACTGAGCGTCTCCTGTTGCTCTACACCTGTGACATCAAACATTTATTTCACTCACCTGGCCTCTGCAGGCTTCTGAATTAACAACCCATCATTGTGTTCAGTGGTCTCCAAATGACTTCTGTGGGGGATCTGTGTGAGAATTACCCAGGGCACCAGTTAAAACTAAGGGATTCCTGGGGCCATCCTCCAAAATCAGTAAGGCTGTGGTAGATGTTTGTAGTAATGCCCCCAATTTGTTCACACCTCTCATATCCACGCCCTGGAGCATCCCGTCCCACAAAGACTCTGGATTTGTCATGTGACTAGTTTTAGCAACAGGACATGAGCAAGTGTTACACAAAGAGAGACTTAAATGGAGCCTGGGCTGGGGTGCCTGGGTGGCTCAGTTGGTTAAGTATTCGACTTTAGCTCCTGTCATGGTCTCATAGTTTGTAGGTTTGAGTCCTGCATCGGGCTCTGTGCTGACAGCTCAGAGCCTGGAGCCTGCTTCAGATTCTGTGTCTCCTCCTCTCTCTGCCCCTCCCCGACTTATACTCTGTCTCTCTCTCAAAAATAAATAAACGTTAAAAAAAAAAGGAGCCTGTGCTTCAAGGCTCACCATATGGCCACTCCTGGATTCTATGGCTTCATGTGAATGAGCCTGAGCTGGCCTGCTAAATGCTGAAAGATTTGTGGTCCAGCTGCCTTGGATGACCCAGCAAATGTAAGGGAGGCCTTACTAGATAAGCCAGGCCTCAGCCAACCTGTCAGTGGACCATGGTGCCTAAGGGAATCCCACCAAGGTCAGATGAGCAAGCAGAGACCAGAAGAACACCCCACCCCACAGAACCATGAGCTAAATAAGTGGCTGATGCTTTAACAAGTCATTAAGTTTTGAAGCAGTTTTTACATAGCAAAAGCTAACTGATGTAAGACCCAAGATTCTGTATTTTTGTAAGTCCTGCAGGTGTATCTGGTGGTAGGATCAGGTCTGGAAACCCATGATGTACTTACCTTCATCACCACTGCCCCCTGCTGCGTTTTGATGCAGATGTCATTGTGGGCACCCCTGTGGCCTTGGTGAGGGAGTTGGGCATGGTGCAGGAGGTCTCCAGTGAGGTCCCTGCACCGACACCCACTTGCTCTTAGTTCCCAGAGAGAAAGAGCCCTGGTCTGGAAACCTTGGTCTGGCCCAGTGAATGACAGAAAGATTTGGCATTTTTCAGGTTAGTATCAGAGACAGACAACACTGGGGAACAGTCAGGATGAATAACCTCAGAATAGTACCATGTCAGATGTGGACAACTAGAAGGTACAGAAATGGGACACTCAGGTTTTCTGTTTCTTAGAAACTGGAGACTGAGGGAGGACGAATCTGACAGAACAAGATACAACATCCCAGGGTCATGGAGGAGAGGGCTGGGAGTCAAGTGAGGACCTGGGCTCTCCCAGGCCAACAGCAGAGATGTGGAAGAGGGAAGGACAGGCAACCAGAGAGTGACTGTGACCCTGTTCCTTCCCTCCAGTGACCCAGCTGGGAAATCTATCACTCTCATTTTTTAAAATTGGAAAATGACATGCATCCAAAACTCTGGGGAAGAAAAACGTCTTTCCAACAGCAGTCAAAATCATTTTCCTGGACAATGCCTTAAACATAGGACTTGAGAACCCAGGGAATCAGGCAGAGCAGACCTCCTGAGAACACTGTCAAGCTGATCCCACCTCAGGGTGTTTGATAGCTACAGACACTGAAGGGCAGGGCTGCCTCAGTCACCCTCCGCCTTCTTTCCGAAGGCCCAGCCCTTGGTCCAACCAAGAAGCTCTTTCTAACAGCCACAGGATTCTTGCCAAAAATTAGCCTTTTCTCCTAAAATAAACATTTCATGACAATTCTATAAGGCATCCACTTACCCACACATACAAAATATTCATCTGGGAAAATGCAACCTAGAAAATGGGTCACATAAGCAAAATTGTTTTAGAAAATGCCTTTCTGTCAGCAGAAGAGGCAGTGTGGGGGAAAGGATGCAGCTTTGGTCTTAGAATCCTGGGGCAGAGGCAGGGGGACTCTACACTTAGCTGGGGGAACCTTGGAGCAAGTATTTCCCCTTGCTGTAAAAATGAAGGCTGGGCTCCATGAGCTCTTGAGTCTGGAAAACTTTGCTCTCCAAAGTAGGTGGATCCTTCTATTAGCTCATCCAGCATGACCAGTCCTGAGTTTTGGATAAGCTGCCAATTCACAGGAAGAGATAAGATGAGGTCAGTGTCCCATATGGACCTCATGTCAAAGAAGAGAGGTTTGAGACAAACTGCATCCGTAGGCTTTCAAGTTTTCCTCCTCTGTTCAATGCAGATGATACTAGTACCTACCTCCAAAGGCACTGGTGACTAAATGAGAGAAATTTTGTAAGGGCTGGAACACAGTTCCTGGCAGATAGAAAACCCTCTGTGAATGTCAGCTACTGCTGACTATGGGGGCTCAAGTGATGTAGGCCTCCACCTGGGAATACCTGTCACTGATGGTGCCCTCAGGATCCTTGGGCAATCACTCAGTCTTCTGTCCTCTCTGACACTCTCAAGATGGATTTTAGTTCTGTTCAACCAAAAGCTCTTCAGGGTCTTCTATACAGCAGGCCTGGTAGACAAAGGAGAGCAGAAGAATCAAGATAGAATGTCTCTGCTCCAGCAATTCAGTCCAGTGGGAATGCCGGCAGATTCCACCACACCCAATTCAACAGGGCCCAGGGGAGTGTCAGCAGCCAGCTCAAGTATACTTGTAGGCACACTACTCACAGCTGCTCAAAACTGGCCAAGGGACAAGTCTTCACACTGAAGCCTTGTAGCAGGTGTAATGGCGCATCCCAGTGCTCAGGCCTTATCAATTCAGTGCCCACGGGCCCAAAACTCACTGCCAGTACTGCACCTCTTTTTTTGGAGGCCTTCTCTGGTGCTATTGTCACTTCACCCTACCCATGAAGGAGAAGAAATCAAAGTCCTAGAAGAGCAGTCATTAACCAGTGAGATAGGAATGCCACGCTCTGGAGGCAGGATGGTTCTGGGGCATGGTCCACACTGGCTCCCAGAGTGCCCAGCAAGGTGGAGCTTCAGGTGCCCACTCATTTCACAACACACCTGATTGACTTATTCCCCTACCCTGCCTCACCCCCTACTCTCTCATCACTGTTTGCTTCTACTTCCCAAATAAAATAAAGCACTTGCCCTAGATCCTTGTCTCCAGGTCTGCTTCTGGCAGGACCTAGCCTAATAAATGCCTTGCTATTTTTTCTCTCCAGCTCCACCTGGACCCTGAAGCCCACTGAACCATATCTTCTTCCACTGTAAGCTCTGGCTCCTGCACCACACACCCCCAGCCCTGGATAAGCCCTTCCAGGAGTTAGACATGCCTGGTGTCCAGCATTTCTTACTCTGCCTCACATGATTGAGTTTTTGGAGCTTCCATGTTAGAGCCTGTTCTGGAGACCCAGCACCCCTTAACATGAGTTTCTAGAACCAGCTTAGGGTCCTAAATGCCTAGTACTTGGCCCTTGGCCCATTTCAGCACCTCAAAACCCCTGCCTGACCCCCCTCATTCTCATCCAGAAAGCAGGGAATGAGCGAAGACACCCTGGAATGGTTCACAGTCAGCATCCAGAACTCCAACCACTGGGAACTCATCCCAAGGCTGGTCCTCACATCCTCAGCTCCTGACCTCCTGCCTCTCCTGACTATGCCATGCTGAGCCACCTGGTTTGATGATTACTCTAGTTTTTCTGACCCCGATGCTCTGGGGTTCTTCTCTTTGAGTGTGTGTGCCTTCAGCTATTCCAGAGGTCACTTCATCTCCATTCAGCCTCATCCCAAGTGCAGTGCTGGGCTGTGAAGACAGTAATAAAGATGTTATTTCTGATCTAGTGGATGACTCAGGTGAATGCATGAGCAATTACAACCCATGTGACAAGTTCTATGATGGGAGAGTCCAGTGCTGTGACAGCACGAGAAGGCACAAAGAGTGATGTCCAAACCACAATTGATAATTCACCAGGGGAAGGGTAGGAGGGAGGTGCATGTATCTGGCTCAGGGAGCAACATGTACAGAGCAGAGGGGACAAAAGGCTCTCCTATGGACCCCGTGCTATAGAGTAGGGAATTAACACCAGAGCCTGACAATATGTCCTGGCACATTCTCCTCTCAGCTGAAACGTGGATTTAAATATTTTCAACTTGTGGTGGTTGGTTCACTAGTGAGCTTTGTTTTCTTATGGAATCCTACCTCTGAGAACCTCCCTCTGCATCATTCCATCTCTGCAGGGGGTGGACACCTTTATCCACAGAATCACTTAGAAGATAGCTCGAGATGCAAACAGTCTGACACAGCCCTCCATGTGGGCTGCAGCAAACCTGAGCTCCAGGAGGTTGTGGGGCTTTACTGCTGAGCTGTTTGCTTCCGATAAAAGGCTGCACATTTCAGTTAATATATCATAAAACCAGTGGCAAAAACCTGCACTGACTACCAGCTCTGACAGCTACCAGCCTCAGGCACAGGTAGAAAGTTCTGGAAAGGAAGGCACGGAGCCTTGCCTCATCTACCTGCTCTACTGATTCCACACCTCACTTCATGGGGTTGCCTGCCCAAGCCATGACATAAGCTCCATCACTCAGGCCTGGAACCTGGAAGACACTCGGTTGGGGGAGTCAGGGCACCCCTTTGGGAAACTGGGTCTTGAACTTCAGTGAATTCTTCCTCTTTATTGTCCTGGATTCTGTCAGACCAGTGTGGCTGAGAAAGAAGTGGGGAGTGTGCTTCCTGGAGGGAAATGGAAGGTGGGCTGGGGTCATCTGGAGAGGTGGACAATAAGAAGCAGGGGATGGAGGGAGAGGAAGATTGTAGCACTGGGCCAGTCCACATTTAGTGGATTGACAGAATTTGAGAGGGCACTGGGATCTGGGAGAGTGTTTTCTATGTGAGCTTGGCATTTTGAAAAGGGACGGTTTCTCTGCCACCTCCCACTATTAACACACACACACACACACACACACACACACACACACACATTCCCTCTTTGCCCCTCCCTGTTATCTCCTCATCCAACACAGAAAATGGTTGTCGTTGTACCAGTAAGGAACATTACATAGTCCCCTAAGGCAGCCACCTCCTAGACAGTGCCTCCAGGGTCACGGGAAAAAGAGACTGTAAGGATGCCTTACCCAAAAATGGTAAAGAGTAGATTGGATGTCAATTGTCACAGTGAATCTGAATGCAGTCTTACTGGAAGGACAGGAAATAGCCATGCCAAATTCTATCTAGGATTTGGGTTTTATGAAAAACTGATTTAATCTGAGTCTCTTTTTATTGTCACCTATTCCATTAATTCTGCATTCTTTAGTTGTCTCAGGGAACAACACAGGGTAGGTATTTCCCCCAAATCAGCATTGCCTATATCTCATTTTCACCCCATCTTTAGGAAGATGAAGTCAAACCCTTTGATCTTCTCTAATGTCTGTTTTTTTCCAGATTTCTGCCCATTTCTGTGATTTTGCCTTCTACTGCTCCTCCAAACACCTCATACAATTTGTCCTTGAGATAACTGGAGAGACCCTGCCCAATGCACATATCACATTCACTGTAAGAGAGTCATAGGATGTGTGGAAGATTATACCCATGTGTTCCTGCAACTACAAACAGCCGTGAAAACAGAAGCATCACTTCCATGTGTCCACTCACCAGAGAAAGGGGCACACCACCAGTGAGGGGGCACAGAAGCAGGAGACACCTTGGAGGTAGAAAATGGAGGCACTCTCTTTTGCTTCTGAAAACCAAGGGCAACAAGGGCATTTGTAGGAAATGGGATACCATTTCCCCCAGGACTTTCCTAAATCAGAAGTGTGCATGTGTCCAACAACCTAGCTTCTTACTGTGTGTGTGTGTGTGTGTGATCAACATGTGCATTAACTTATCTATTAGTTAGTAAATTCATACTAGAATGAGAAAATTGTCTAGAACTGAGAATCTACAGAGATCAGCAAACTACAGTGCATGAACCAACTCTTACCAGTCACTGCTTTTTCACAGTTTATGAGCTAAGAATCGTTTTTACTTTTTCTACTGGCTACATTTTATTTTTTTTTTCTATTGGCTACATTTTAAATGGTTATATAAATACCCACAACATATTCTCAATTTTACCTACTAGCCAGCAACTCCTGAAATATTTACTCTCTGGCCCTTTAACAAAACATTTGCCAACATCTGTTCTAGAACAGTGACTCTCAATAGTCAAGGTAATGGAAGGGAAAAATGTGAACAGCAGGAATTTTGGGTGGGATTTGTGATGCACTATGTAGCTGGAAAAGCAACTAGTCCCATAACCAAGGAAGTCCAGTTATAGGTGTAACCTCGAGAAACTTTCTGCATGTAAAAGGAAGACCATGGCTGCACTGTTCCTAACAATAACAACAAAAAAAAGGAAAATTATAACCTAAGTTGTGGTATATTATTATAATGGAAATCTTCACAACAGTAAGAGAAATTACCTAGACCTAGATACATGTCATTATGAGTAGGTCTGAAAAATATAATGTTGGGTGTGCCAGCGTGGCTCAGTTGGTCAAGCACTGACTCTTAATTTCAGCTTAGGTCATGATCTCACAGCTCATGAGATCGAGCCCCATGTTGGGCTCTGCACTGACAGCACAGAGACTGCTTGGGATTCTCTCTCTCCCTCTCTCTCTGCCCCTCCCTCTCCCTCTCAAAATGCATAAATAAATTTTTTAAAATAACCATAAGAGACTCTTAAATACAGAGAACAAACTGGGGGTTGCTACAGAGGAGGTGAGTAGTGTGGTGGGCTAAATGGGTGGAGGGAATTAAGAAGGGCACTTGTTGGGAGGAGCACTGGGTGTTCTGTGTAAGTGATGAATCATCGGGTCCTACTCCTGAAACCAATTCTACACTGTATGTTAACTAACTTGAATTTAAATAAAACAAACAAACAAACAATCATTTAAAAAACCCATAATGTTGGGCCTCCTGTGTGGCTCACCTGGTTAAGTATCTGTCTTTGGTTCAGGTCATGATCTCACTGATCGTGGGTTTGAGTCCCACAGTGGGGCTCTCGGCTGACAGCATAGAGACTGCTTTGGATCATCTCTCTCCCTCTCTCTCTCTGCCCTTCCCCTACTCACACATGCTCTCTCGCTCTCTCTCTCTCTCTCTCAAAAATAAATATTTTTTAAAATGTTGATTGAAAAAAGCAAATTGCAGAATGATCTATGCATACTGAAACTAAATGCATAAATTTACAAATAAAGGCTCAAACAATACTATGTGTGGCTATTAGGAATATATATGCATGTGAAAAAAATGTCAAGAAGCAGACTGGAAACATGTCCACCAAATTTTGTACTACTGTCTCCAGGAAGAAAGGGAGCAAAGACAAGAACAGAGGTCAGAAGTGAGATAGGGATGAAATGGCTGTAGCCAAGGAAACTTGGCTGTATCAATAATATGTATTTCTTACATACACACATGTACACACACAGACACTTGTACACATAAAATGAAGTAAAAAGAATAAAATGCAAATACAAATTCTGAGTAGTTAGAAGCCAGGTTACCTATCTTATTAGTCTTACCTCCAAATTAACAGAGCATGTTCTAAAATTACCATTGTTTTTATTTGCTTTTTTCCCTTACAATTAACTTATTTTGAAATTCTAAGTAACTAAAGAAGAGTGTAAGGGTTTTAGTCTAATCAAAAGGAGTATGGACATTTTAAAATCTGAAAATCACTAATCTGAAGCAGTAGCTTTCAAATATTACATCAACTGTATTGAAATACAACTTACATATAACACATTTCACTCATTTTCTTTTTTTAACTGTGTTTTTAAAATTATTATTAAGTAAGCTCTACACCCAACATGGGGCTTGAACTCACGACCCTGAGATCAAGAGTCATGTGCTCTACTGACTGAACCAGCCAGGCTCCCTACATTTTTCACCCATTTTAATAAACAGCCAAATGAGGCTTGCTAAATACACACAACGGGCCTAGGTAACAATCACCACAAGTGAGACACAGGACATTTTCATCTCTCAAAAAGTTCTTACCTCCTTCCCTTGAACCCTGGCCCCTAAGAAACCACTGATTTACCCAAGAAATAAGCTACGTGAAGTCTGAGATGACCTGGATGAAATAGTGGGGGACAGGAGTGCAAACCCTGCTTGAAAACCACAGAAGCTCAGCAGTGGTTTCCTCCTTCCCAAATCTGAACACTACTTTTAACACGGAGGGTTTCTTATAACCTTACATGATAGCTGTTGCCCTTTTATTACCTCTTGACTGGGAAAATGCATATGTGCATACAGATCCCAAAACTCCAGGAATCACTGGTCCACCAAGGTCTGGAGAGCATCCATTCTAAGGGAATTTGGTCCAACCTCTAATGTTACAAACAAGAGGACTTGAGGAGATATGCTTGAACTCACACAACTGGAGAGTATGAATCAGCACCCAAGTGAAGGGACATCTGGTCAACACTTTCATGGAGTTAGAAGTTCTGACAACATACCTGGTCTCCCTCCTTCTACTCTGCCACACTATGCTTAGATAACAAAATAGATGTGTCCTCTGTCCCCTCCCAGGCAAGTGGTGTTGGGCCAGGGCCAGGGTGGTATCCCAGAATGTTGGATACAGAACTGGGGCAGGGCCTTGCTATCTCAAAGACTGCGATGTTTAAAGTTGAGGGAGAAACTTGGAAAGTGGCTTTTCCACATATCAAAAAGTTGTCCATCAAGGGGGATATGTCAAAAGGGACAAGTCATGGCACAAAGTCAACAAACAGAGCGTGGCCCATTTTCCTGCATAGAATAGACATTCAAATAATAGGTGCCCCACTTCCACAAAGGATATAGCAAGTCACAAGAGAACACTTCTTCCTACTCTAACAATGAGGAAAAGCTAGAAAAATCTACAAAAACATAACTCTTTTGAGTCCATCAGAGTTAAGGTCACAAGGCAAGCAAGTAAACTAAATTCCAAAGGATGAAAAGCCTCTCTGAGGAGAGAGGGATAACACAAACTGTTTCACCTTTTTCAGCTCACAACAGCCTGACAAAGGAGGCCATCACAAAAGTAAGTAAGAAGAAATCAGCTAAAATTTTAGTGAATTCTGAAAAGTCAAGTGTGGGCCAACATATCAGTTTAGAATTACTGGAAGTCCCAGACACAAAGAGAATTTCAAGTTCCTCACAGAGATTCTTTGTGATGGGGCCTTCACCAGGAGCACATAGAAAGACTGGTGCAAGAGAGGATACTGGAATGCATGCCCCAAGGTCGTGCAGGTGTGCAGGTGGTGATCTTCTGCCACTGTGGTGTAGGCACAACACCTTACAGACTTCCCAGACCTTCCTTCAGATGAAGCAGTGGTCTTAAGCTGCGGGGGTATTGGAGAAAAAATGCTTTTGAGCCCCAAATTCTTCACCAATACAAAACAGAGGTTTGCTACCACTGGGAAGGGGCAGAAAAGTCTCTCTTAACCAAGATCCAATACAGATAAACTCTGAAGAGTTTGGTTTCCATGGGGGTGGAAGGTATGCTTATAAATACATTTCACTGAGATTCAGATTCATAGTCCCTGCCTAAGCCTGAGGCTAGACCAGGAAATGTGAGACACTCCCCATCCCTAACCTCTATCATGAGCACCAAGTAACAAGCAAAAAAGTCTATTATCTGGGAGTGTCAAGATCTTGGGGAAACTGACCACACAGTTACTGCTGAAAGCTGAGTATGAGGAGTACTGAGGCAATCCCCCCCCAAGCACTCCAATCCCCACATTAAGTACAAGATAACAGCAGCCCACCAGTAGAGAAATCTGAAGTCTGTGGTGTACTGAAGAAAATGATAGCAGAAACAAAATAAAAACCCAGCACAATTCCTAAGTAGACTGACACAACCACTCATGCTAATGGCCTAAAAAAAGAGAAACATCCTTTTCTGGGTACAAATACTACTTAGTTCAGTCTCTGTTTTTCTACAACCAATATCTAGCATTCAATAAAAAAAATTGTGAGATACACAAAAAAAGGCAAGGAAGAACAAACAAATGTAGAGAGATAAAATAACCAACAGAACCAGACTCACATGACTCAGATATTAGCACTGTCAGACATAGACTTTAAAATAACTGATTACTATGTTAAGAAATCTAATAGAAACATTGAACATGAATCTGATGAACTTAATGGGAACGTGAACTAATAGGGAATTTCAGCAGTGAATCAAACAGAAATGCTGGAAATATATAAAATGCAATTTCAGAGATTAATTCTTCCTCTGGCTTTATCAGCAGGCTGCACACAGCTGAGCAAGAAGTCAATGAATTTAAAGATAGGTCAATATTCAAGCCCCAGAAGAAAAAAGAGTGAAAAATAGAAAAAGTTTGCAAAAGCTGTGGGACAATATCAAGCAGTCTAACATACATATAATTGAAGTCCCAAGAGGAGAAAAGAAGACAGAGAATGGAACAGAAGAAGTGCCTTTATTTTTATTCTTTTTAATATGATATTTCTTTTTTCTCTGGCTGCCTTCAAGTTTTTGTCTTTGGATTTCTGCAGTTTGACTATGGTGTGCACATGTGTTCCCACACGCACACATGTGTATGTTTTACACTTATCCCAAGCTGGGTACACAGAGCCTCTTGCTTATGGTCTTTCATTAATTTAAGACAACCTTTGGCCATTATCTCTTCAAATATTTCAAATATTTGGATTGTCTTAAAGGAATGAAGTGGAAAATGGTAAAATTGAAGGTAAATATGAAGCACATGTTTCTAATAGAATATTTTTGGTCTCAGATGAGAAAATACCTCAAGTTGGTAAAAGTAGAGCCAGGAATAGACAATAGTGGTGGGTCTTCTTTTTTTTTAAGTTTACTTATTTATTTTTGAGAGAAAGAGAGAGAGGGAGAGAGAGAGAGAGAGAATGAAGGAGGGGCAGAGATAGAGTGAGAGAGAGAGAATCTGTGCTGTCAGCATAGAACCTGATGCAAAGCTCAATCTCACAAACCATGAGATCATACCTGAGCCGAAATCAAGAGTCAGACACTTAACTGACTGAGGTTCCCAGGCACCCTAATAGTGGTGGATCTTCTAACTAGCAACAATTCTATTTTAAAGATTGCAAAATTAGTCAAGCCTACCACCTTGCCTATTTCTCTTATTCTTTCTCAATGAGTAAGTCCTAAGGGCCCATTACTCCTTATGGTTCAAGACATCATCAGAGGTTGTCCCTACTAACAGTAGAAAATGTCCTACACCATGTCTGCTTCAACTCACCTTTGATTCTAGCCTTCTTAGTGGGCATTTCCTTGGGATCACAGACTCACTTCTTACTGACAAGCACATCCCACCTGTGTTTCCACTTTCTTTCCCAAGAGCCTTCTAAAACACTGCAGGATCTTTCTAGGTCCAGTGCAAGAGCAGCCAAAATGGCAGGGACATCAACACCCCAAGGGCTACTCATAATAAACGGGGGAATGAGGGGCCAGTGGACAGGTGCCCAGCCTCTTATCCTTCAGGGGGATATTCTCTATGCTTCTCAGAGGTCTCAGCAAAATAGAGCCCTGATTCTCACAGTAATACACACTCATTTTGATTTTTTCTTTTCCCTGTCTCATCTTCCTTGGTTCCTCCCTCCTGCCTCCTGAGATCACCTCCTAGAAAACTACCTGCACCCAAGCCCTCGTTTCAGACTCCACTCTTGGCAGGAAACTCAAACCAAGACAGATTCCATTACTGAAGGCTCAGGACCTCAGTAGTATCTGGCTTCATCAGTTCAGAGAGATTCACTCTTGCTGCCCCAAGTCCTTACTAGGGAAGAGCCACACATACGAAGAAGAACCCTTTAACCTGGTCATTCTTAAGAGATAAACCAACCACTAATTTGAGGGAGAGGGAAATGGCAGGGTGAATGATACCCTTACAGGGACCAATTATTGTTTTTTTCATTTTTTCCATTAACATTAACACCCAGAGGGGCCAAAGAAATGTGGTTAAACAGCCAACTGTCCTTGAGTTATCTAATTTCCAGGCCTCCATCAGACACATACAAATATACATACTCAGTGTGGTGCCTGAAAAAGGAAATCGAATCATGACAAATTTATGGCAAGTTTTGGATCTGGATTATTCTCAACCCATCTTTCTATGCTTCTAACAGTTGAGAGGGCCATGTGCAATGGAACCTAATGACCCCAGTGACTAAAAGCAGAAAAGAAGCACGACAAGCCTAGGCTTGGAGTGGTCCCTCAAGCAGCATGCCAGCCAAGACCTCCTCCCCTCCCTGTCCACCCTGATCCCTGTTGTGAGTCACCTCTCTTCACCCTAGCCCAGTCACTAATCCACCAAAAAAGGAAATACAGCCCTCTTCCTTTTAAGTGCAAAACATTTTCTTCAAAGCACTGATTTCAAGGCCATTCAGAGGCTTATGAAGGGATTCCTAAGGAAACAGTCATTAAGACAGCTTGGAGCTTTTGAGTTCATCCAACCCAGGTATAAATGTCATTGAGTGCCTCCTGTGAGCAAATAGGGCACCAAGGGGGCACAAAGATGAAAAAAACTCATTTCCTACCTTCAGTGAGATTTCAGTCTAATGGGGCAAATGACAACAGCATAAGAAGATGATGCTCTTGGGCTTTTTCAAAAAGGGCGTCAGTTAGTAAGTATCTTCTTTTAAAGTTCATGATACACCAGACGATGGAATGTGAAAAGTGCTACAGGCTGTACTTGTGGATTCAGTTTTCAAGTGGAAAACTGAGTTAACAAATGTCAAAAGTCCAGAAACAGCAAAATTTAACCCACCATATCAATAAATACTATTTAGTAAGAGTTTTAATTAAGGCATATAAGAAAGTTCATGAACCGGGAGCTTTCAAATTTAAAACTGATATGACGCTCAGGGGCATGACATTACAAGATGGTTTATAAAGTGAAAATGAGGAAGTTGTTAATCTTTACAATAATTGGTTATGATAATGGGGTTTCCAGATACTGGAGGATTGGTTAAACGTGATTATCTCATACTAGTTTCAGGAAGATGACTTAAGTTTCTTTCTTTTATGATTATCAGAGGCATTTACAAAAAATAACCTAAGTTTCATTTAAGTTGATAAAATAAGCTAGATTTAGTTTTTGCCTATGGGTGTGCTCAAGGAATTGTTAAGCCTGGTCTCCATTTTGTACTTAATTTTAACAAGATATTAAGAGACATCCAGACCAGTTAGAAATTTAACAAAGATGCAAAGTTTGTTTTTCTGTGGAAAAAGACTCTCACCAAGTTCTGCCCAAGCTCCTGGGAAGCCTCAATCTAAGAAAGCACCTACGTCTATCAGGTCAGGCCAAGCCTGGATCTCTGTCTTCTGCTATAGACACCCAGACTGGCCTGTGAACACCCAGGGAACAATTTATTCAATGTATATTTGTTTGCTAAGGCTGTGGGACCCACACCAAACTATGATCATGACATTACTTTTAAATGCCTTGGAACTCTTCAAGCAAACAAACAAACAGCTGAATCTGAACCTCAGAGAGATTTTCTGATTAAAGATGGGATGAAATAAAATAAAAGGCAACCAAATCAGCAAGGAAGAAGTCAAACTTTCACCCTGCTCACATAACATGATAGTCTATGTGGAAAACCCAAAGGCTCCACCAAAAAACTACTAGAACTGATACATAAATTCAGAAAAATCACAGAATATATAATCAATGTACAGAAATCAGTTGCATTTCTATACAATAATGAAGCAGCGGAAAGAGAAATCAAGGAATCTATCCCATTTATAATTGCACCAAAAACCATAAAATACCTAGAAATAAACCTAACCAAAGAGGTGAAAGATCTTTACACTGAAAACTGTAGAATGTTTATGAAAGAAATTGAAGAAGACACAAAGAAATGGAAAAACATTCCATTCTCATGGATTGTAAGAACAAATATTGTTAAAATGGCCATACTACCAAAAGCAATCTACACATCCAATGAAATCCCTATCAAAATAACACCAGAATTCTTCACAGAGCTAAAACAAACAATCTTAAGATTTGTATGGAACCAGAAAAGACCCCAAATAGCCCAAGTAATGTTGAAAAGGAAAACCAAAGCTGGAGGCATCACAATCCTGGACTTTAAGCTATATTATATTACAAAGTTGTAATCATCAAGACAGTATGGTACTGGCACAAAAACAGACACACAGATAAATGGAATGGAACAGGGAACCCAGAAATGGACCCACAAATGTATGGCCAACTAATCTTTGACAAAGCAGGAAAGAATATCCAACGGAAAAAGACAGTCTCTTCAGCAAATGGTGCTGGAAAAACTGGACAGCAACATGCAGAAGAAAGAAACTAGACCACTTTATTAAACCATACACAAAAATAAACTCAAAATGGATGAAACACCTAAACATAAGACATGAAACCATCAAAATTGTAGAGGAGAAAACAGGCAAAACCTCTTTGACCTCGACCACAGCGACTTCTTACTTGATATGTTTACAGAGGCAAGGGAAACAAAAGCAAAAATGAACTATTGGGACCTCATAAAGATAAAAAGCTTCTGCACAGTGAAGGAAATAATCAGCAAAACTAAAAGGCAACCAACAGGATGGGAAAAATATATTTGCAAATGACGTGTTGGATAAAGGGTTAGTATCCAAAATCTAAAAAGAATCTACCAAACTCAACACCCAAAAAACAAATAATCCAGTGAAAAAATGGGCAGAAGACATGAACAGACACTTTTCCAAAGAATACATCCAGATGGCTAAAAAACACATGAAAAGATGCTCAACATCACTCTTCATCAGGGAAATGCAAATCAAAACCACAATGAGGTATCACCTCATACCTGTCAGAATGGTTAAAATTAACAACTCAGGAAACAACAGATGTTGACGAGGTTGTGGAGAAAGGGGAACCCTTTTGCACTGCTGGTGGGAATGCAAACTGGGGCAGCTATTCTGGAAAAAAGTATGGGGGTGCCTCAAAAAGATAAAAATATAACTACCCTTTGACCCAGCAATTGCACTACTAGGTATTTAACCAAAAGATACAAAAATGCTGATTCGAAGGGGCACATGTTTACAGTGTGTAGCTCAATGTTTACGGCAGCACCATCGACAATAGCCAAAGTATGGAAAGAGCCCAAATGTCCATTGACTGATGATAAAAACGATATGGCATCTATATACAATGGCATATTACTTGGTAATCAAAAAGAATGAAATCTTGCCATTTGCAACAATGTGGATGGAACTAGAGTGTACTATGCTAAGCAAAATAAGTCATCAGATAAAGACAAATATCACATGATTTTCACTCATATGTGGAATTTAAGAAACAAAACAGATTAACAAAGATGAAAGGAAGCAAAAATAAGATAAAAACAGAGAGGAAGACAAACCATTAAGAGACTCTTTAAAAAAATTTTTTAATGTTTATTTATTTTTGAGAGAGAGAAAGAGACAGAGAGAGACAGAGTGTGAGTGGGGAGAGGTGGAGGGAGAAGGAGACACAGAATCCAAAGCAGGCTCTAGGCCCCGAGCTGTCAGCACAAAGCTCAATGCGGGGCTCAAACTCACAAGCCGTGAGATCATGACCTGAGCTGAAGTTGGATGCTTAACAGACTGAGTGACCTAGGCACCCCTAGAGACTATTAAATACAAAGAAAAAACTGAGGGTCTGCTGGTGGGGTGGCAGTTGAGGGGATGGGCTAAATGGCAAGAGCCATTAAGGAGGGCACTTGTTGGGATGAGCACTGGGTGTTATATGTAAGTGATGGATCACTAAATTCTATTCCTGAAATCATTATTACACTATATGTTAACTAACTTGGATTTAAATAAAAAATAAAAATAAATAAAAATTTAAAAATAAAATATATTTTTTTAAAGTTGGGATGAAATCTAGAGTCTCTCCCTTCTCAGCCTGAGGATAGCCCCAAAGTCATCCCAAAATGTCTAGCCACATTCACCATATTCATTATCAGGTCTTAAAAGATTTTCCAATTCCAAGATCCTTCACTTCATCATATTCTCATGCTGAGATGAACTGAATAGGTCTATACATTCTTCATCAGTCCTCCCATGGAGAAAGGTGTCTGTGCCCTGCCCCTTAAATCTAGGCTGGCCTTAGTGACTTGCTTATCCAAAAGAATGTGGCAAAAATGATGTTCTGAGAATCTGAGTCTTAGTCATAAGAAGTGTTGTAGCTTATGCCTGTGGCACTAGGAAATTTCACTCTTGGGATGCTCCTACTAAGAATCCAGCCACCATGCTGTTAGAAGCCCATGACACATGAACAGGCTACACAATGCTCCAGTGACAGCCCAACTCACAACTCATCCATGTGAATGAGGCATCTTGGCTGTCCAGCCCAGTTAAGCCCCCAGGTAACTGCAGCCCCAGCCACCATCTGACTACAACTGCAGAAGGGATCTCAAGAAAAATCTGCCCAGACAAACCTAGCCAACCCACAAAAACATGAGAAATAATAATAAATTATTCTTTAAGCTACTCTGTTTTCATGTCAGTTTTATCTGGAATATGGATAACAAGAATATATACACAAGGAAAATTGGTGAGAATCAAGTTCCCTGCCCACAATGAGGCATGGTTCCCCTAACCCAGCTGCCCCATCCTTCATGGCTTTTTATATCTCCTTGGGACCTGGGGGCTTCTATAGGGACCCAAACCATATATCAGAATCAGAGGTTCCTAGGGAGACTCTCATATCCAAGAGCCTCATTGTATAAAGAACCTAAAGCTCAGTGAGAAATGGGGAGAAGTTGGTGACAGAGCCAGGGCTGCAAACTGGCTCTCTTATCCCATGATCCAACTATAGCATTATGCTGCCTCCCCATCTGTTCTGAAACAGAGCAGGCAGAATCTTTAACAGATTCTGCCAAGCATAACTCCTTTCCTAGCAGAGTTACTCTGGGAACCGCAGGAATGCTGCTCGCATGAGACCTCTGAATTAATCTGCTCTCCACAGCTCCTCACATTGCCTAGGAGGGCAGACTGCCAAATGATGCCCCTTAAAATTTACTCATTACACCTTTTTTAAGTATCTACTTTATGGCATAAAATGAGTTAGGCATAGATATAAGGGACAGAAGTATGAATAAAATAAAGTCACTTCCCTAAAGCTATCAGCATAGGTCAGGTCATAGACACAATCTGCCACAGGGCCATGAAATGAGTATTCTAATAGTAATACCTATTAAGTACCATGAAGTCATAAATGGGACACTTCTGAGTGGTGGCATTTGAGCTGGCTTTGAAGAATAAGTAGGAATTGACAAATCAGGTATGTGATAAAAGTCCAAGCAGAAGGAAAGACAAAACAAAGGTATAAAGGAGTCAAAGTTAAAAGCATGCTTTAAACCTTCAAGTGTTTTGGGATGGGAAATGAGTCAGGGTCATGGTAGAGTGAGATGGAAATTAGAAGCTGAGGTTGGGCAATGCAGGGATTACATGGTAGAATAAACATTTGGAATTTTATCCTGTAGGAAAAAATCAGACACTGTATACAAATAACAAGATAGATCTATGTTTCACAATGGAGACTTGGCACTAGGGAGAATAGATAAAAACTGTGTATTAGGCAGCCTTTGCTAAATAATAAACACTCCAAACTCACAGTGCCATACCTTAATATGCATTTACTTCTCATTCTTGCTTCTGTTTTTTGGCTAAGTATGGCTGACCTTAACTGGGACTGGCTGGGCTTAGCTCCAGAATATGAGTGGGGTCCAGGTCTGCTTCATGTATCTCTTTCTCACCCTCCTTGGACCAAAAGCTGCCCAGAGCATTTTCTTCTCATGGTGATAGTGGAAGTGCAAAAAGTCAAGTCCAAATGCACAAGCACATTTCAAGCTTCTGCTCACATCACCCTTGTGAACATCCCAGTGGTCAAAGCAAGTCCATGACCAAGCCACAATTCAAAGGCCATCTACCATGAAGACAGTAGTCATGTACCTACCATGGTAGAGAGTCATGGCAAAAGGATTGGTGAATGATTCCATTACAGAGAAGTGAAGAATTGGGACCAATGATTCAATCAACCACAAGCCAGGAGAAGCAGCAAGAAAAGAGACCCAATGGGAAGAATATTGCAAAGGTCCAGGCAGGAGGTGATTAGTATCAGAACAGAGCCAGTGGCAGGAGGAAGGATAACAGGAAGAAGAATCTCAAGATGTAGAAGAAAGAGTAGGCGGAAACCCCAAGTTAACGTCCAGCTAAGCAACCAGATAATAGGTGATCTAGTGGGTGAGGTCAAGAATCCAAGCAAAGGTCAGACTTGGGATGGAGTTAGTAAGGAATTCTAGATGGAACTTGTTTGATCATTGAAGTCAGGCAATGTTCAGTAGCCAGATGAAAATTAATCTGGAGGCTCAAAGAAGAGAGTTGGGTTGGAGGCAGCAATGTGGGAGTTAAATCTAGATGTGCCCTTTACAATATGGTAATCACTAGCCACATGTGACTATTCACATTAATTAAAATTCAATAAAATTCAAAATTCAGCTCCCTAGTTGCATTAGCTACATTTCCAGGGCTCAGTAGCCACATGTGGCTACTGGCTGTCATGCTGGACAGCATGGATATAGAACATTTATATCATCAGAGAAAGTTCTATTGGACACTGCTGCATAGTGACTGAAGCCACAAGTACTTAACACAGAGGAGTAAGAGATTGGGTGGCTTATACGAGGAGTGATAAGATCTGAGTCAGAAGACAAGTTGCTTTGGGTAATGAGAATGTCTACAGAAGGTTTTCAGAACTCTGGATAACCAGGTGACTGTCCCTTGCCAGGAGGTTCCTCCTTCAAGCAACCGTAAAATAGAATTCTAGCCATTAAAACACATGTTAAATTCACATCCAATACTACATTTAGCTACACTAAGTCTGACACCGCACTCTCATTCACTTAACATTAGATGACCACCTTGTTTGTACTGGAAGCCCTTACTACACAGAAAAATAAAGCAGGAACTCTGCTCTCAGAAAGCTTACAATTTGAGTAAAAATATGAAATAAACAAGAAAATATGATTGCTACCAGAGTTAGCAAACTATGAGATCTTGGCTGGGGTGCAAACTCTGGCTGCCCTAGCCTCTTGGATAAATTCCCAAAATTCACTGTGCCAGTGTTTCCTCACCTGGGTAAATCAAGAATGTTGGTCCCCATCTATGGGAAAAGTACACCATTGTGGTTTCAGCAAACAGACTTCAGAGATATATGTTTGATATTCAAACCCTGATCTCACCATTTACTAGCTCTATGTTCTTCAGCAACTTTCTTAAGTTTCCCGTACCCAATTTATCCGCGTGTAAAATAAGGGTTGTACAGGGCATAGATGAAATGATGCACCTAAAAACCTCTGGGTCCATGGTAAATACTCAATACATATTACCATCATTGTGAAGCTCAGCCCTTTTTCTTGCTTTTCCATATTGGGAAATGCTGTTGGTTAACTGGGGAAAGACCTTCTTGGAATCAAAAGTATGCATATGTCCCTTTGAAACAGCACACCTGTATCCCACGGACAAATGCCTAGTAGTGCAATTGCTGGGTTGTAGGGTAGTTCTATTTTTAGTTTTTTGATGTGTGCTGTTTCGAAGGGACACATGCACCCCCATGTTTATAGCAGCACTATCAACAATAGCCAAAGTATATAAAGAGCCCAAATGTCCATCGACGGATGAATGGATAAAGAAAATGTGACACACACACACACACACACACACACACACACACACAATGGAGTATTACTTGGCAATCAAAAAGAATGAAATCTTGCCATTTGCAACTACATGGGTGCAACTAGAGGGTATTATGCTAAGTGAAATTAGTGAGTCAGAGAAAGACAAAAATCATAGGACTTCACTCATTTGAGGACTTTAAGAGACAAAACAGATGAACATAAGGGAAGGGAAACAAAAATAATATAAAAACAAGCAGGGGGACAAAACAGAAGAGACTCATAAATATGGAGAACAAACTGAGGGTTACTGGAGGGGTTGTGGGAGGGCGGATGGGCTAAATGGGTAAGGGGCACTAAGGAATCTACTCCTGAAATCATTGTTGCACTACATGCTAACTAATTAGGGTGTAGATTTTTAAAAATTTAAATTTAAATTAAAAAAAAGTATGCAGGTGCCTATCTGCATTGGCCAAGTACAGCTTTTTAAAATTCACTTCCCATCTGTCCCTTAAACAATCCAAAGGAAATCAACTGAGGATTGCACTCTCCTTGGGAACCACTTCCCCTTTGATTCTCCCTACAAAGCCTGCCCCTTTCAGATGCATCCCATTCACACTGAGTGAAGTCTCTCTCCTTTCTCTCTGTCACAGCCCTTCATCCATCCTGTAGCTTCTGGCAAGTTCACAACTCACACTTGACTAGTAGTTGGGAGCAGCCCAGCCTCCTAGGCTCTGATCCCTGAAGAGCCACCCATAACTCAGTCCACCTCACCTGAGGAAGTTTATAATCTTCCACTTATGAAGTTATGAGCAAGACCATAATAACTACTACCAAACCCACCATTTGAGGGTACACATCTCTACCTTTCTGATGTGTTATCCAGGCCACAGGCAAATATTGTGGACCTAGCCAATTTCTGGGGATATTCAAGGGAATGGGCTAGGCCTGGAAAAAGTCTGTATCTACTAAAGTTGAGACACCAGGGAAAGTGGAAGACAGGCAAATCCAGAATTGGCACTTCCTGAAAATCTAAGATCCTAAAAATTCCTCTCATGACTTCTTTCATACTTAGCCCCCCAACCTTCACTCCTATATTTTCCCATCAGCAGAATTTGAAATTGTCTATATTGATTTCTACATTTACACCTTCTACTTCCACACTCAACGTCAGGGTTTGACATGCCCAACAAATGTTGTGAGACAACACAGCATAATAATTTATACCCTTGCTACTCAAAGTGTGGTCCCTGGAGCTGCATTGTTTAGAGCTATGTAGAAATGCATCATCTCAAGCCTCACTTCTGAATTAGAATTTGCATTTTAGTTCCCAGGTGATTTGTGTGCACATTAGCATTGATTTGAGTATAGGCATTGACTTCAGTCTGTCTAAGTTCAAACCCTGACTCTGATACTTGCTAGTTGTGTGAACCTGAGAAAATTATTACATTTCTGTTTTTTCATCTGCAAAATTGGGATAATGATAGTACCTACTGCTTAGATTTATTATGAGGATTCAATTATTTCATGCATGCAAAGTATTCAGCAAACCACGTTAGTTTTTGGTATATTTTGATGGCTGCTGTTATTTTTATTGACATGTCTAGACTCTGTAGAAATATGAGAAGACCCTAACTCTTAGTCTTCCTGTGGCACCCTTTCTCTGAGCTGGATAGCTAAGGAGCTTAACTGTAACAATTTTGGCAGCAAGGGAACAATACAACTGTCCAGAAAGCCAGGTCTGGCATGGAAAAGTCTACTTTCCAACCGACCAACAAGTATTATTAAGCACTCTTTCAGACACTGATGGTTGTCAACTGTGATAGGCATAATTCTAAGATGGACTGCAAGTTTCCCACGCATGGTATACACAGCTTGTATGATCTCATCTCCTTCAGTATGAATATGATGGGGCAACCACTCTCTTTATTAGGTTAGATTATATAAGATTCCATAATAGTATACTGAAGAGAGATTAGAAGTCATAGACTTGCTCCAGCTGCCCTGGAAGAAAGCAAGCATCTATGTTGCAAACTACCTATGGCAGCTACATGGCAAAGAGCTGAAAGTGGCTTCTAGTTGATAAGAGTGGTCTTTGACTGATAGGGACTTCAGTCTTACAACATAAGGAAATTAATTCTGCCAACAACCAACGAGCCTGGAAGAGGACTCCAACCAAGCCTTAGATGAGACTGTAGCCCTAGCCAACACCCTGATTTCAGTCTGGCAAGATGCTAAGCAAAGCTAAACTATACCTGCACTCTTGACCCACAGAAACTGTAATATAATAAACTTGTATTGTTCTAAGCTTCTACATTTGTGGTAATATGCTATATAGCAAGGAAAAACTATTACAGACCCCAATCCCAGAGATTGGTAGTCTACAGTGGGTATAACAGATGTGGTATAAAATTATTGAGGACATAGTTTCCTTGGCTTTTTCTGTTCCACCTTCCTTATCACATAACTTCCATCTTCACACATAGCTTATCCTCATGGTCCAAGATGATGGCTTAATCTCCAGCCGTGTTATCTACATTCCAGACATAGGAAAAAAGGAATGAGAAAAAGGCCAAAAATGCATTTACTAGCCACCTTTCCTCAATTCTAGAAGTCTTACCTTACAGCTTCTGCCTCTTTTTCAATAGCCAGAACTTACTCATATGGTCACACCTAGCTGGAATGAGGTTGGGAAATGTAGCTGGACACAACTGCTGCTCTTAGAATCATTCATGCTGAAAAATAACCCTCTCATCAAACTAGGAACACAGGGGATGTTCTTCAACTTGATAAAGAATATCTGCAAAACACCCACAGCTAACATCATACTTAATGGTTGAGAAACTCAAAACTTTCCACTAAGATAGGGATAAGGCAAAGATAGCCCCTCTCACCACTTCTTTTCAGTATCATACTGAAAGTTCTATCTAATGCAATAGGGCAATAAAATGAAGTAAAATGTATGCATATTGGGAAGGAAGAAAAGGTACTCTTTTTGTTCACAGATGACATGATTATTTATGTAAAAAATCTTAAAGAATCAACAACAACAACAACAAAAACCCTCCTGGAACTAATAAGCAATTATAGCAAGATCAGAGGATACAATGATACAAGGTTAATATGTAAGAGTCCATTTATTTCCTATATTTCAACAATGAATAAGTGGAATTTGAAATTAAAAACACAATACTATTTATATTAGCACCCTCCCCAATTAAATAGGTATAAGTCTAAGGAAATATGTACAAGATCTATATGAAAAACTAACTACAAATCTCTGATGAAATAAATCAAGAAGAATGAAAGCAATGGAGAAATATTCCATGTCCATAGATAGGAAGACTCAAAACTGTCAAAATGTCAATTCTTCCCAGCTTGAGCTATAAATTCAATGCAATCCCAATAAAAATCCTTGCAAGTTAGAAACTGATTCTAAAGCTTATATGGAGAAGCAAAAAATTCAGAGCAGCCAACACAACATTGAAGGAAAAGAACAAAGTTGGAAAACTGACACTACCAAACTTTATGACTTAGTATAAAGCAACAGTAATCAAGACAGTGTGAGATTTGTGAAATAATATACAAATAGATCAATGGAACAGAATATAAAGCCCAGAAATGGATCCACATAAATATAATCAACTGCTCCTGTGAAAGCAGTACAATGGAGAAAAGATAGTCTCTTCAACAAATGGTGCTGGAAAAACTGGACATCAACATGCAAAAAATTAAAATGCTTTTAGGTACAGACCATGTACCTGTCACAAGAATTGACTCAAAATGGATCACAGACCTAAAGGTAAAATACAAAACTATAAAACTCCTTAAAGATAACGGACAAAACCTAGATGACGTAGGGTATGGTAATGACTTTTTTTTTTTAACATGGAATTTATTGTCAAGTTGGTTTCCATACAACATCCAGTGCTCACCCCAAAAGGTGCCCTCCTCAATACCCATCACTCACCCTCTCCTCCCTCCCACCCCCCATCAACCCTCAGTTTGTTCTCAGTTTTTAAGAGTCTCTTATGCTTTGGCTCTCTCCCTCTCTAACCTCTTTTTTTTTTTCTTCCCATCCCCCATAGACTTCTGTTAAGTTTCTCGGGATCCACATAAGAGTGAAAACATATGGTATCTGTCTTTCTCTGTATGACTTATTTCACTTAACACTCTCCAGTTCCACCCACATTGCTACAAAGGGTCATATTTCATTCTTTCTCATTGCCACATAGTATTCCATTGTGTATATAAACCACAATTTCTTTATCCATTCATCAGTTGATGGACATTTAGGCTCTTTCCATAATTTGGCTATTGTTGAGAGTGCTGCTATAAACATTGGGGTACAAGTGCCCCTATGCATCAGCACTCCTGTATCCCTTGGGTAAATTCCTAGCAGTGTTATTGCTGGGTCATGGAGTGGTCCATTTTTAATTTTTTGAGGAACCTCCACACTGTCTTCCAGAGCGGCTGCACCAGTTTGCATTCCCACCAACAGTGCAAGAGGGTTCCCATTTCTCCACATCCTCTCCAGCATCTATAGTCTCCTTATTTGTTCATTTTAGCCACTCTGACTGGCATGAGGTGATATCTGAGTGTGGTTTTGATTTGTATTGCCCTGGTGAGGAGCGAAGTTGAGCATCTTTTCATGTGCCTGTTGGCCATCCAGATGTCTTCTTTAGAGAAGTGTCTATTCATGTTTTCTGCCCATTTCTTCACTGGGTTATTTGTTTTTTGGGTGTGGAGTTTGGTGAGCTCTTTATAGATTTTGGATACTAGCCCTTTGTCCAATATGTCATTTGCAAATATCTTTTCCATTCCGTTGGTTGCCTTTCAGTTTTGTTGATTGTTTCCTTTGCTGTGAAGAAGCTTTTTATCTTCATGAAGTCCCAATAGTTCATTTTTGCTTTTAATTCCTTTGCCCTTGGGGATATTCCAAGTAAGAAGTTTGCTTACTTACTGTGGCTGAGGTCAGGGAGGTTTTTTCCTGCTTTCTCCTCTAGGGTTTTGATGGTTTCCTGTCTCACATTCAGGACCTTTTTCCATTTTGAGTTTGTTTTTGTGAATGGTGTAAGAAAGTGGTCTAGTTTCATCCTTCTACATGTTGCTGTCCAGTTCTCCCAACACCATTTGTTAAAGAGACTGTCTTTTTTCCATTGGATATTCTTTTCTGCTTTGTCAAAGATTAGTTGCCATACTTTTGTGGGTCTAGTTCTGGAGTTTCTATTCTATTCCATTAGTCTATGTGTCTGTTTTTGTGCCAATACCATGCTGTCTTGATGATTATAGCTTTGTAGTAGAGGCTAAAGTCTGGGATTGTGATGCCTCCTGCTTTGGTCATCTTCTTCAAAATTACTTTGGCTATTCGGGGCCTTTTGTGGTTCCATATGAATTTTAGGATTACTTGTTCTAGCTTCGAGAAGAATGCTGGTACAATTTTGATTGGGATTGCACTGAATGTGTAGATAGCTTTGGGTAGTATTGACATTTTGACAATATTTATTCTTCCAATCCATGAGCAGGGAATGTCTTTCCATTTCTTTATATCTTCTTCAATTTCCTTCATAAGCTTTCTATAGTTTTCAGCATACAGATATTTTACATCTTTGGTCAGATTTATCCCTAGGTATTTTATGCTTCTTGGTGCAATTGTGAATGGGATCAGCTTCTTTATTTGTCTTTCTGTTGCTTCGTTATTAGTGTATAATAATACAACTGATTTTTGTACATTGATTTTGTATCCTGCGATTTTGCTAAATTCATGTATCAGTTCTAGCAGACTTTTGGTGGAGTCTATCAGATTTTCCATATATAATATCATGTCATCTGCAAAAAGTGAAAGCTTAACTTCATCTTTGCCAATTTTGATGCCTTTGATTTCCTTTTGTTGTCTGATTGCTGATGCTAGAACTTCCAACTCTATGTTAAACAACAGCAGTAAGAGTGGACATCCCTGTCGTGTTCCTGATCTCAGGGAAAAAGCTCTCAGTTTTTCCCCATTGAGGATGATATTAGCTGTGGGCTTTTCATAAATGGCTTTTATGATGTTTAAGTATGTTCCTTCTATCCCGACTTTCTCGAGGGTTTTTATTAAGAAAGGATGCTGAATTTTTTCAAATGCTTTTTCTGCATTGATTGACAGGATCATATGGTTCTTATCTTTTCTTTTATTAATGTTATGTATCACATTGATTTGCAAATGTTGAACCAGCCCTGCATCCCAAGAATGAATCCCACTTGATCATGGTGAATAATTCTTTTTATATGCCGTTGAATTCGATTTGCTAGTATCTGATTGAGAATTTTTGCATCCATATTCATCAGGGATATTGGCCTGTAGTTCTCTTTTTTTACTGGGTTTGTGTCTGGTTTAGGAATCAAAGTAATTCTGGCTTCATAGAATGAGTCTGGAAGTTTTCTTTCCCTTTCTATGTTTTAGAATAGCTTGAGAAGGATAGGTATTATTTCTGCTTTAAATGTCTGGTAGAATTCCCCTGGGAAGCCATCTGGTCCTGGACTCTTATTTATTGGGAGATTTTTGATAACTGATTCAATTTCTTTGCTGGTTTTGGGTCTGTTCAAGCTTTCTATTTCCTCCTGATTGAGTTTTGGAAGGGTGTGGGTGTTTAGGAATTTGTCCATTTCTTCCAGGTTGTCCAGTTTGTGGGCATATAATTTTGCATAGTATTATATAATTTTTCATAATTGCTTATATTTCTGAGGGATTGGTTGTAATAATTCCATTTTCATTCATGATTTTATCTATGTGGGTCATCTCCCTTTTCTTTTTGAGAAGCCTGGCTACAGGTTTGTCAATTTTGTTTACTTTTTCAAAACACCAACTCTTGGTTTCATTGATCTGCTCTACAGTTTTTTAGATTCTATATTGTTTATTTCTTCTCTGATTTTATTATTTCTCTTCTGCTGCTGGGTTTGGGGTGTCTTTGCTGTTCTGCTTCTATTTCCTTTAGGTGTGCTGTTAGATTTTGTATTTGGGATTGTTCTTATTTCTTGAGATAGGCCTGGATTGCAATGTATTTTCCTCTCAGGACTGCCTTCCCTGCATCCCAAAGCATTTAGATTGTTGTATTTTCATTTTCATTTGTTTCCATATATTTCTTAATTTATTCTCTAATTGCCTGGCTGACCCATTCATTCTTTAATAGGGTGTTCTTTAACATCCATGCTTTTGGAAGTTTTCCAGACTTTTTCCTGTGGTTGATTTCAAGCTTCATAGCATTGTGGTCTGAAAGTATGTATGGTATGATCTCAATTCTTATATACTTATGAAGGGCTGTTTTGTGACCCAGTATGTAATCTATCTTGGAGAATGTTCCATGTGCACTTGAGAAGAAAGTATATTCTGCGGCTTTGGGATGCAGAGTTCTAAATATATCTGTCAAGTCCGTCTGATCCAATGTATCATTCAGGGCCTTTGTTTCTTTATTGGTCCTATGTCTAGATTATGTATCCATTGTTGTAAGTGGAGTATTAAAGTCCCCTGCAATTACCACATTCTTATCAATAAGGTTGCTTATGTTTGTGAGTAATTGTTTTATATATTTGGGGGCTCCCGTACTCGGCACATGGACATTTATAATTGTTAGCTCTTCCTGATGGATAGACCCTGTGATTATTATATAATGCCCTTCTTCATCTCTTGTTACAGCCTTTAATTTAAAGTCTAGTTTGTCTGATATAAGTATGGCTACTCCAGCTTTCTTTTGACTTTCAGTAGCATGATAGATAGTTCTCCATCCCCTCACTTCCAATCTGAAGGTGTCCTCTGGTCTAAAATGAGTCTCTTGTAGACAACAAATAGATGGGTCTTGTTTTTTTTATCCATTCTGATACCCTATGTCTTTTGGTTGGAGTATTTGGTCCATTTACATTCAGTGTTATTATAGAAAGATATGGGTTTAGAGTCATTGTGATGTCTGTAGGTTTCATGCTTGCAGCGATGTCTCTGATACTTTGTCTCACAGGATCCCCCTTAGGATCTCTTGTAGGGCTGGTTTAGTGGTGATGAATTCCTTCAGTTTTTGTTTGTTTGGGAAGACCTTTATCTCTCCTTCTATTCTAAATGACAGACTTGCTGGATAAAGGATTCTCGGCTGCATATTTTTTCTGTTCATCACATTGAAGATTTCCTGCCATTCCTTTCTGGCCTGCGAAGTTTCAGTAGATAAATCTGTCACGAGTCTTATCAGTCTCCCTTTATATGTTAGAGCATGTTTATCCCTAGCTGCTATCAGAATTTTCTCTTTATCCTTGTATTTTGCCAGTTTCACTATGATATGTCATGCAGAAGATCGATTCAAGTTACGTCTGAAGGGAGTTCTCTGTGCCTCTTGGATTTCAACGCCTTTTTCCTTCCCCAGATCAGGGAAGTTCTCAGCTATGATTTCTTCAAGTACCCCTTCAGCACCTTTCCCTCTCTCTTCCTCCTCTGGAATACCAAATATGCGTATATTATTTCTCTTTAGTGCATCACTTAGTTCTCTAATTTTCCCTTCATACTCCTGGATTTTTTTATCTCTCTTTTTCTCAGCTTCTTCTTTTTCCATAATTTTATCTTCTAGTTCACTTATTCTCTCCTCTGCCTCTTCAATCCGAGCCGTGGTCGTCTCCATTTTATTTTGCAGCTCATTAATAGCATTTTTTAGCTCCTCCTGGCTGTTCCTTAGTCCCTTGATCTCTGTAGCAATAGATTCTCTGCTGTCCTTTATACTGTTTTCAAGCCCAGCGATTAATTTTATGACTATTATTCTAATTTCACTTTCTGTTATATTGTTTAAATTGTTTTTTTTTAATTTTTTTTTTTCAACGTTTATTTATTTTGGGGACAGAGAGAGACAGAGCATGAACGGGGGAGGGGCAGAGAGAGAGGGAGACACAGAATCGGAAACAGGCTCCAGGCTCTGAGCCATCAGCCCAGAGCCTGACGCGGGGCTCGAACTCACGGACCGTGAGATCGTGACCTGGCTGAAGTCGGACGCTTAACCGACTGCGCCACCCAGGTGCCCCTTAAATTGTTTTTGATCAGTTTGTTAGCTGTCGTTATTTCCTGGACATTTTTTTGAAGGGAATTCTTCCGTTTTGTCATTTTGGATAGTCCCTGGAGTGGTGCGGGACTGCAGGGCACTTCCCCTGTGCTGTCTTGAATAACTTGTGTTAGTGGGCAGGGCATCAGTCAGACCGGATGTCTGCCCCCAGCCCACTGCTGGGGCCACAGTCAGACTGGTGTGTGCCTTCTCTTTCTCTCTCCTAGGGGCGGGATTCACTGTGGGGTGGTGTGGCCCGTCTGGGCTACTTGCACACTGCCAGGCTTGTGGTGCTGGGGTTCTGGTGTATTAGCTGGGATGGATCGGCAAGGTGCACGGGGGCGGGAGGGGCAGGCTCAGCTCACTTTTCCTTCGAGATCCATTTCAGGAGGGGCCCTGCAGCACCGGGAGGGAGTCAGACCCGCTGGAGGGATGGATCCGCAGAAGCACAGCATTGGGTGTTTGTGCGGTGCAAGCAAGTTCCCTGGCAGGAACTGGTTCCCTTTGGTATTTTGGCTGGGGGTTGGGCGAGGGAGATGGTGCTGGCGAACACCTTTGTTCCCCGCCAAGCTGAGCTCTGTCTTCCGGGGCTCAACAACTCTCCCTCCCGTTGTCTTCCAGCGCTCCCGTTCTCTGAGCAGAGCTGTTAGCTTATAACCTTCCAGATGTTAAGTCCCACTTGCTGCCAAAACATACTCCGTCTGGCCCCTCTGCTTTTGCAAGCCAGACTCGGGGGGCTCTGCTTTGCAAGCGGGACGCCCCTCCTCCCCGGCTCCCTCCAGCCAGTCCGTGTAGTGTGCACCACCTCGCCGCCCTTCCTACCCTCTTCCGTAGGTCTCTTGTCTGCACTTGACTCTGGAGACTCTGTTCTGCTAGTCATCTGGCGGTTTTCTGGGTTATTTAGGCAGGTGTAGGTGGAATCTAAGTGATCAGCAGGACGCGGTGAGACCAGCGTCCTCCTATGCCGCCATCTTCCCCAGGTCCCCACTGATTTTTAAAGTACTCAGAATTAAGCCCTGATGGCTTTCAAAGTCAAATATCATGGGACTTATCCCCTGTCTGGGGTGCCTTGTGTGGTCTGCTCCTCTCCCTTCTCTGTGCTTGTGTTGTTCCTCCTATTTGTCATTAGTCTCACTGGGAGTTTGGTTGCCAACCTGCTTAAATCATTTTGATCAGTTCATTAGCTGTCACTACTTCCTGGAGTTTCTTTTGAGGAGGATTCTTACATTTCATCATTTTGGATAGTCCCTGGAGTGCCTCGGAACTGCAGGGTACTTCCCCTGTGCTGCCTGGAGTAACTTGCGTTGGTGGGCGGGCCACAGTCAGACCTGATGTCTGCCCCCAGCCCACCGCTGGGGCCATGGTCAGACTGGTGTGTTCCTTATCTTCCCCTCTCCCAGGGGCAGGGCTCACTGTGGAGTGGTGTGGCCCCTGTCTGGGCTACTTGCACACTGCCAGGTTTGTGGTGCTGCTTAGATGGGATCTGGTGTATTCGCCGGGGTGGATCTGCAAGGTGCACAGAGGCAGGAGGGGCAGACTCAGTTCACTTTGCCTTCAGTGGTCCACTGTGGGAGGGGCCCTGTGGCACCGGGAGGGAGGCAGACCCATTGGAGGGATGGATCTGCAAAAGCCCAGCGTTGGGTGTTTGCACAGTGCAAGCAAGTTATGTGAGGGAAACTGGTTCCGTTTGGGATTTTGGCTGGATGATAGGTGAGGGAGATGGTGCTGGTGAGTGCCTTTGTTCCCTGCCAAGATGAGCTCTGTCCTCCAGGGCTCAACAACTCTCTCTCCCATTGTCCTCTAGCCCTCCCACTCTCGGAGCAGAGCTGGTGACTTATAACATTCCAGATGTTAAGTCCCACTGGCTGTCAGAACACACTCCGTCCAGCCCCTCTGCTTTTGCAGGCCAGATTCGGGGGCTCTGCCTTGCTGGATGGGCTTCCCCTCCACTGCCCCGGCTCCCTCCCACCAGTCCATGTAGCACACACCGCCTCTCTGCCCTTCCTACCCTCTTCTGTGGGCCTCTCATCTACACTTGGCTCCAGAGAGTCCATTCTGCTAGTCTTCTGGTGGTTTTCTGGGTTATTTAGGCAGATGTGGGTGGAATCGAAGTGGTCAGCAGGACACGGTGAGCCCAGTGTCCTCCTATGCCACCATCTTCTCTCCTCGGTAATGACTTTTTAGATACAACACCAATGGCACCATCCATGAAAGAAATCACTGATAAGCTGGAATTAATTAAACATAAAATTTCTGCTTTGTGAATGACACTGTCAAGAGAATGAGGAAACAAGACAAGGACTGGGAAAAAATATCTGCAAAAGACATATCTAAGTAAAGGACTGTTATCCAAAATATACAAAGAATTCTTAAAACTCAACAATAAGAAAAAGAACAACCTGATTAAAAAATGAACTAAAGACCTGAACAGACACCTCACCAAAGAAGATTTACAGATAAAAAATAAATATATGGAACAACTTTCAACATCATATGTCATCAGATAAATGCAAATTAAAACAACAAGATACACCTTTTACAATGGCCAAAACCCAGAACACTGACAACACCAAATTCTGATGAGTATATGGGACACAGGAACTCTTATTCATTCATTGCTGGTGGAAATGTAAAATGTACAGCCACCTAGGAAGACATTTTGGCAGTGGTTTCTTACTAAATTAAATATATTCTTACCATACAACCCATTAATCACACGTCCTGGTATTTACCCAAAGGAGTTATGTCCACACAAAAACCTGCACACGGATGTTCATAGCAGATGTATTCATAATTGTCAAAACTGGAAGCAACCAAGATGCCCTGCAGTAGGTGAATGGATACACTGGGGTACTTCCAGGTGATAGAATATTATTCATCACTGAAAAGAAATGAGCTATCAAACTATTAAAAGGCATGGAGGAAATTTAAATACATATTACTAAGTGAAAGAAGCCCATCTGAAAAGGCTACATACTATATAATTTCAACTATATGATATTATGGAAAAGGCAAAATTATGAACACAGTAAAAAAATCAGTGGTTGCCAGGGGTTGGAGAGTGGGGAGAAGGATGAACAGGCAGAACACATAGGATTTTTAGGGAGTGAAAATACTCCGTATGATACCATAATGATGGATACGTGTCATTGTATGTTTGTCCAAACCCATAGAATGTATGACGTTAGAATCAACTATGATGTAAACTATGGGCTTTGGGTAGTTATGATGTCATTGTAGGTTCACCAGTTGTAACAAATGTACCACTCTGGTGGGGCATAACGGAGGAGGCTATGCATACACGGCAGGGAGGCAGGGAGTATATAGGAAATTTCTGTATCTTCCCCTCAATTTTGCTACGAACATTAAACTACTCTAAACAAGAGTATTTTAAAAATAAAAACAAGGTAATTTTGACAAAGACAGGAAACATGGATATTGGGTAGGAGTATAAGTTTTCTACTGTTATAAAACAAATTACCACAAACATAATCACTGGGTGGGGTTTCTGCTGGAATAACATTTAAAAAAAAAAAAAAAACAGTGGGTTTCCCACGTATACCATGAGGGTTGACTCCATTAGACAAGAGATTCTTCTATAGATCTTCCCTGGATAATTCCATCTCTATTTTTGGCTTCTGTTGAGATGACTGAGGGGATCCATGATTCACAAAACTAACCTTTTCAGAGATACCTATATGTGACTAAATACTGTACTCTTTTCTTCCTCTGAAACACTAGCAAAGGTTTTTCTAGCTACACCTTGACTTCTTTCCATAGTATACATTCCCAACAGTGGGTCTTCTAATTTTGGTGTCTTTACAATCTGGATAGGCTAAGAATTCCCCAAACTTCAAGTCCTTTGTCCCTTTTGTTTAAAAATTCTTTCTTCAATTTATCTCCTTCTTCTCAGCAAGAAGGAATTAGGCTGCACTTTCAATACTTTGCTTGGAAATCTCTTTAGCTAGATACTAAGTTCATTTATAAGTTCTGCTTCCCACCCAACTGTAGAACAAAATTTAGCTAAGTTTTCTGTCACTATATAACAAGGATCTCCTTTTCTCCAGTTTCCCATACCATGTTCCTCATTTCCTTCTGATCCTTCATCAGAAATATCTTTTTGTAAGTTTATTTATTTATTTTTAGAGAGGAGGAAGGGCCAGAGAAAGAGGGAGAGAGAATCCCAAGCAGGCTCTGCACTGTTAGCGAGGAGCCTGGCATGGGGCTTGAACTCACAAACTGGGAGATCATGACCTGAGCTGAAACCAAGAGCTGGACGCTTAACCCACTAAGCCACCCATCAGAAGCACCTTTAATGATGTTCATATTTTTATGTCCTGTTTATGACAATATAGGTATTCTCTAAGACAATACAGGCTTTCTCTATCATGTTCTTTGCTTCCTTCTGAGCCTTCACAAGCAAAGTCTTTAATATCCATATTTGTCTGTTCAAGGCAGCCTTGACCTCTTCTATCATGGTCCTCACAAAATTTCCAGCTTTTATCCATTACCCAATTCCAAAGCCACTTCCACATTTTTAGGAATTCGTTACAGCAGCACCCCATTCCAGATATCAAAATCAATATTAATTTCCCATTGCTACTGCAATTAATTACTAAAAATTTAGTAGCTTAAAACACAGATTTACTCTCTTTCTAAGTTCTGGGAGTGAAAAATCTAAAATCAACAGGTCAAAATAGCTGCATTCCTTCTGGGGGCTTCAGGGTAGAGTCCATTCCTAGCCTTTTTCAGCTTCTTAGGTCTGCCTGCATTCCTTGGACCATGACTTCCTTCCTCACATCATTCCAACTTCTTGCATCTATCATATTTCCAACTACCAACTCTGCCTCCCTCTTATAAGAACCTTTGTGACTATATTGGGCTCATCCAGATAACCCAGAGTAATCTCCCAATCTCAAGATTCTTAATCACATATGTTAAATGTCTTTTACCACATAAAGTAGTATGCTCATAGGTTCCAGGCATTAGGATGTGGACATCCTTGATGGGTCATTATTCAGATGATCACAATGCTTTCATGGTGAATATGTGACACTATGTATTTGCCAAAACCCATTAAACTTTACAGCACACACATAAACTTAAATGTATGCAAATTTTTAAAAATTACTTAGACTGTCAAGACATCCCAGGACAGAGTGCAGAATGGGATAAAACAATCTGTGTTACAAATGTACGAAGCAACCTCACTAAAGGGGGTAGAGGACAAAGGTGTTTATCTAAGTAGCTTTGGAATTAAAAAAGGGAACCCGGGGTCCTTGGAAAAAAAATGGCTGATTCTAGGACTGGGTTAGAAAAAAATACAAGAGAACCTGGAGCATCTTTGTACCATAAAAAAGTAATGAAATGCTTTAAAAAATTCCCACAATGATAAGGGTATGTGAAAGGGACACAGGAGTTCCCTGAAAGAGCTTCTAATGGTCAAAACTGAAACAATTTGAAGAACAAAATAAATTAGCATTGGATAACCAAAAATATGAAATAAAATATTCATGAGTCCATACTCATTCAAATAAATGATTGCATAAATTAAAAGGAGAATAGACAAATCACTGTGCAGAAGAATTCTGAATAATTTTTGTAGACAGTCTGCCCTCAAGGAAATGGAGCCTAACTGCCCGTTCCTTGAGTGAGGGTCACACACAGTGACTTCTTTCCAAAGAGGGAAATGGGGAAAGAGGAACTTCACAGTGGAGAGACCTGACAAACACCCCCTCAGCCAGGTGATCAAGGTTCAAATCAACAGGGACAGGCAATTTTGATAGTATGTAGCCTTGACGTGAGAAAAATGGCACTTCACCTCTGTGGTCTTCCTCCCAAGACATATTACCCCAGGCTAATTCTGAGGGGGAACAATTAGACATATCCCAATAGAGGGGCATCCTACAAAATACCTTATCAGCACCTCTCAAAACTGTCATATCAAAAACAAGGAAAATCTGACAAGCTACCACAGTCAAGAGAAGCCTAAGGAGACATGAGGACTAAATGTAATATGGCATCGAATCCTAGAATAGAAAAAGGACACTAGGTGAAAAGTAAGGAAATCTGAGTAAAGTATGGACTTTGGTTAAAAATAATGTATATACAGGGACGCCTGGGTGGCTCAGTCAGTTAAGCGTCCAACTTTGGGTCAGGTCATGATTTCATGGCTCATGGGTTCAAACCCCGTGTTAGGTTCTGTGCTGACAGCTCAGAGCCTGGAGTCTGCTTCAGATTCTGTGTATCCTTCTCTCTCTGCTCCTCCCTCTCTCACACTCTTTCCCTCTCAAAAATAAACACTTTTAAAAAATTAAAAAAATAATGTATATACATTGGTTCATTATTGTAACAAATGTACTACATTCCCAGTAAATATTAACATTATAGGAAACTATAGGAAATAATAGGGTTTGGAGTATATGGGAATTTTGTACCGTTGTGATTTCCCTGTAAATTTAAAACCATTTATTTAGAAACATAAAAGGGAGCCATTAAAGCATTTAGATTGGGGAAAGTACCATGATAATCCTGAATCTTTGGGGAAATAGTGTGGTTGGATTGGAATAAAAAATGGCTAGAGTCCAAGAAATCATCTGAAAGCCATTGCAGTCAGCTAGGTCAGCTAAAATGGTGATGGCCTTGACCGGTGTCCTTCAGAACAGTCAAGAGATTATGAATCCCTGAATTTTACCCCAGCACCAACAAGTATCATTATGAAGTCCATGGGACTGCACTTCACTTTGGATACCAGGCTCCTTGCTTAGATGGATTAAAATGGCTCTGAGATTCAAGCTCAAAACAAATATCACGGTAAGCAGTCAAAAGACAAGCTCCAATCACTCAGAGGTCTGTGGTTTTATGAACTTAGAAACTTGGTCTCAACAGATACTGCAAAAGAAGACCATGAGTCTTCTTGAATAGCTAAAAGCTTCAGATAGATAACCTGAGATTTCACCCACCTTGAAAACAATCTTGCTGTGACTCTGGCTTGTACCATTGTTCTTAAATAATATTCTTCATTTCTCTCATAAAACATGTCCGAGGCTGTTTCTGAAAAAGACTTTAGAAAACCAGCAAAGCAAGTTTTGGTCAAATCCATTTGGCTTTAGTGTTCAGCTCCCCAGCAGAAATCCAGGTCAGTCAATCAGAATGCAATTTGTTGAAAGCCTGCCTTTTGGACACAAGTGTCAGCCAACACAGAGAGAGAGAGGAAAGACATACAAGGCATGATGGTGGCGCCTTGCATTTATAGAATGGAGCAGCCAGACACTTGGCTGAGATAGGGTATTTTGAAGTAAACACATGAAATTGAGCAGTTTCCTGGTTTCTGTCAACTGAAGATTAGGAGCCAGAAGTTAAATGCAGGCATTTTTTTTCCCTCCACAAATGAAATGCGGTGTTCCGAAAGCTCTTTGTAAAGCATTTGCTGGATGGTTGTGATTTATGGACAGCATTCACTACACCTAGAAAACAGATCTGTCATTGGGCAAAAAGTGCTAATAATCTCCAGCTCAAGAAATCCACAAGCCCCTCCCCCAACAAACAAACAAACAAATATTCATGTAAGAGAAAAGAGATCAGTAATGAAATGAATGTGCATACATAGTAGGGGTGAGAGGAGAAGGGCTGGTGGGCTGGTGGCTGTTTTGTGGTTTTTTTGTTTGGTTGGTTGTTTTATTGTTCTATTTTGGTTTTGTCTTGTTTAATTCCTCCTGTTTGTCTAACCAAACTGTAAGCCCCTTGAGGGATAGCCCAATAGATCTTATGCATCATCAACCCAGACAAAGCACTGGATCTTACCGGAGAGGCACTCCACAAACTTGTCAGTAATGACAGAAAAGGCTCAATTTGCCCATTTACAGGACACAAAGACTTTGTCAACAGCCTCCCCTGCAGGACAAGTGAAGTGCCTGTCCCTTGGTGAAGAAACAAGGAACAAAGGAAAGTCTTTAAACCATGGATTTCTCTTCAAGTAACAGCCAACAGCCCCAGGCAGCCTTGTTCCTTCCCCCATCCAGGAAAGCACACTTAGCCCAAGCCCAGATGGTCTCATCATGTTCAACCCACGTGTGTTCTGTTTGTAGTTCATGGAGCCAATTACCACAGAAATACAGAGGAAGGGGACGAAGCTATTTCAGTTTGATGTGACACAGACTGTGACAAACTTTGACCTTTCTCTTTAAAGGCAGAGAAAAAAAAGATTACCTGCATCTGTGTATAAACAGTTACAAAATAATCATATATTTCCCCAAAGGAAGGGAAGAATACAGCAGGCAAAATGTAGACAATTTCCTGGTTTATCTCTCTTCCATTTTGGTTCAAAAAATGGCGCTGAACCTTCCCAGCTACACTTCCAGTATCTGGCCTGTCAGAAGAAATTTTTCTCTGAGCTGCCTGCGTTTTTTACTGATAGAGGCTTAACTGTTGCTGAAGTTAAGGATATCCATCAGTGTACTGGAAAGAGCCTTCTGTTTGCCAAAGTCTAGGGACTGGAAGAAAGACACCACTTATGTTTCCATGTAAATGACTGTATCAAATGCTTTCTGCCACAAATTCTGGGGCGAGGCAGTTCTTACACATCATAGCAGGGTAATGGGACCTCTAGAAGATTCCATGATGTAACCTCCCCTAGGAGCAAGGTTCTCTTTAGTGCACAAACCAGTTCTAAAAAAACCTGTGTGCATTGCAGCTGTGATTGACCCAAAGCTCCCCAGCAGCAACCATTCATGACTGCCCAACTCCAGGTCATGGTTGTCCAACTCAAGCCTGGGAGAGGAGAGCATGGCCCAGCATCGGAACAGAGGTCTCACTGGTATTATTTTACATACTGGGAGTTCCTGGTCTCCTCCAGTCAAATTTTTTCCTTTGGCTTCTGCTTGAATGACCCAGGAGGCATCTTTCTTTGTCATCCTGAAGACTCCTCTTTATTCTTCAGTTTACACGAACCAGGAACAATGATAAAAGGTTTTTGTTTTTTTTTTTTTTTTTGGTATGGATTAATAATACACAAATGTGGGTGGGTCACATATAGTGCACACCAATAGGAAAACTTCTGGAAAGCTTCTGGAAATTTCTGTTTTCAGCAACAGCAGACTAGCTAATTTAGACAAAATCTCCCAAATAAAAACTATCTTCTTAAAAGCACCAATCTGCTAACAAGAAACAGTGAAGGGTGTTCAAGCAAACTTGTTTGCTTGGACTCTTGCTCTGGGTGCCATTGGTAGGTGTTAATGACATAAAGCCCTCAACAGAGGGCCCAGTTCTCCAGAGAGTAAGAGAGTGAAGGAATTTACACAACAGTCAGCTTCATGGGGTGTGGAGTCACTGCGTCACTGCAGTATAGTATGAAGGAGTGACTGGTGGTCATAATGGGTGAATGTGAGTTATCAAGGGAAGTTAAATCATGTAGGCACTCTGCTTATGAGGCTCATTTGCTTTAGCAAGCCCTCTCTTTAAAATACTCGAAATGTTCATGACATAAAAGTTGCCTTGACATATAAAGGCATATATATGAAAAATGCACTTACATGAAATGCCATATTCTCAGAGAATTCTAGGTAAATGAAGTGTTACAGTAGTCATGGGGTGCCTGGGTGGCTCATGTGGTTAAGCATCTGACTTTGGCTCAAGTCATGATCTTGCAGTTGGTGAGTTCAAGCCCCATGTCGGGCTCTGTGCTGACAGCCTGGAGCCTGTTTCAGATTTTGTGTCTCCCTCTTTCTCTGCCCCTCTCCCCTCATGCACGCTCTCTCTCTCTCTCTCTCTCAAAAATAATAAACACTTAAAAAAATAAGGTAGTTGTGGTTTTCTTAAATCAGTGAATACAAATCATACGTTGAAAAATTTACAGAATGTGCACCATAGTAATGACCTGAGCATTAGATTGAAAATCCCTGTGACTCTCCCAGTGACAGCTCCTGTTCCGTATATATCAAAGGACATTTATCCATCAACCACAGGACAAGCAACCTGCAGGACAGAATCCTTTGGGGAGTTAGCTTCCAAGCTCACCGCTGGCAAAATGCACACATGAACCTGGCCAGGTTGCATGGGGAAGGTGAAGTTTCCCAGACCGATGCAGGGTGCTTGCCCACCCAATTCAAGCAGGGTAGGGATTTTACAAATGCACAGTGGTTAACAGCTGCTCCCACCTGTACACAGACACAAGGAGTTGTTGGGGTGATCTCCATTCTTAACTTCTGCTTGGCCCTTATCGACCTAAGCTCATTAGAATGGATTCAGGATTGTACTTAGTCTCCACGTAGTGTCTTCTGATTCATGCCTCTTCAGTTGCCCACCCAGTTCAGAGGCCATCACCATCTTAAGACACTGTGCCATGATTCTGTAAAGAAGGTAGAAACTGATAGATGGACCAAAATGGGTAAGAGATTAGCAGGCATCAACACAAAGAATTCTAGTCCACTTTGCTTAAACATGGTAAGGTTAATAGTCCATTTTATTCTTATAAAGAATTTGTCACAACCTCTCGGCCAGTCCAATCTGCTGCTCCCCTGTAATACCCTGTAATCCCAAACCTGACCACTTCCATTCCAAGCCATGTTATCTGCTCCCTAGATTCTTTCAACAGTCTCCCGATGCAGTTCCCTCCTTCCACTTTTGCTTCTCACAGCCCATTCTCCACTCAGAATTCAGTACTCTTTTTAAAGCAGAAATTAGGCCAATCATTCCTCTGCTTTAAGCAGGGGTTTCCTATCACTTAGAACGAAATCCAGGGTCACCTGGGTGGTCCAGTTGGTTAAGTATATGACTTCAGCTCAGGCCATGATCTCATGGTTCATGGGTTCAAGCCTTCCATCAGGCTCTGTGCTGACAGCTCAGAGTCTGGAGCCTGCTTTGGATTCTGTGTCTGCCTCTCTTTCTGTGCCTCCCTGCTTGTGCTCCGTCTCTCAAAAATGAATAAATGTTTTTAAAAATGTAAAAAATAAACGTTAAAGAAAATAATGAAATCCAAAACTTTTGCTGTGGCCTAAAAGACCCTACCTGATATGCCCCTGTGTGGCTGCCTTTTGACACATCTCCTACAATTCTCTACTCATTCACACTGTTCCAGCCAGTCATCCTCCTTGCCAGGCCGGCCTTGGATACATCAAACCTGTTCTCACCTCAAGACCTTTACAACTGTCATCCCCTCTGCCTGGATGCTCTTCATCCAGGTAGTTCCATAGTTGGATTCTTTCCATCATTCAGTTCTTCACTGAATTGTCACCTCCTCAAAGAAACCTTCCATAACCACTCTAGGCAAAAAATAGTACCTTCTCACATATCACCCTCTACAACATAATCTTCTTCTGTTTACTCTGTAGCACGAGATAGTTCCAGTAATTATCTTGCTTATCTGGTTTTTACTTGTTTTGTTTGTTTGTTTGTTTGTTTACTCTCTTCCTCCTAGAATATAAACTCCTTGATATCAGGGCCCTTGTCTATCTTGTTTAGTGCTCTGAATCACTGACATCCAGAACAGTGCTTGGCATATCATAGATACTTAATAAATATTTATTGAATAAATCAACCATTTCTTTAAGACTCCAGAAGACAGATCATTTGAGCAGTTGCATTGGCTGCCATTTTGTTTCAAGAGGATAAACTGAGCCATAATTTGATCTAAGGTTTATTTGGCTATCTATTAATAGTTTACCAAACTGGGCCAAATCTGGGAAAAAGAAATCAAAGATTCAAACTCAAAGCCTTTTCTCATTCCCCTCTTCTCCTGTAGACATACTTCCTCCCAAAATGTGAACTTGTTTAAACATTTAAGGGAAACATTTGGTTGGCCAGACTCAAACAGGTGTCACTAGGTTAAATGTAGCTAAATGCATTTCTTGTCCTCAGCATCTGCTTACCCAGTGGTTCTCAAAATTTAGCATCATCACTAAGTGAAAAAAAAAAAAAAATCAGTCAGAGAAAGACAAATACCATATGATTTCACTCATTATGTGGAATTTAAGAAACAAAACAAATGAACAAAGAGAAAAAAAGAAAAAAAAAACAGACTCTTAACTACAGAGAACAAACTGGTGGTTGCCAGAGGGGAGGGGTGTATGGATAGGTGAAATAGGTGAAGGGAGTTAAGAGTATACTTATTGTGATGAACACTAAGTAATGTATAGAATTGTTGAATCACTATACTGTACATCTGAAACACTGTATGTTAATTATACTTGAATTTTTAAAAAGAGAAAAATAAAAGACTTTGGCATCATCAGAATTACCTGGAGGGCTTGCCGAAACACATGTAATTGGGCCCAATGGTTTACTGGATTGATTCATAACAGCTCATGACAGCTGATTGTTACATTTTCAAGAATATTGCAAGCCAGTCATGAAACACAGCTGTCATTAAAAATAAATCATAAAAATGTATAACTAAAATTTATGTCTTAGGGGGAGTCTGGTTGGCTCAGCTGATTGAGTGTCTGACTCTTGGTTTTGGCTCAGGTCATGATCTCATGGTTTTTGAGATTGTGCCCCATGTCAGGATCTGTGCTGGCAGCACAAAGCCTGCTTGGGACTCTCTCTCTCTCTCTATCTCTATCTTTCAAAAAATAAATGTATTAAAATACTACGTGAAAAGCATTTCCCAAGTATTTTACTACAAGTTTCTATTATGTCTGCCCTGGAGGACATCTATGACTACTGTCTCTGTAGGAAGGAAATGGGGAACATGGAGTGCTGCTGTGCACCTCTCTTCCTAGCTCTTGGTTAGTGGTGTCATATGGCTTGAAACTGGCCATGGTAGAAATATTTACACTACAGCAATGGGCAAATGCTGCATCTGGACTTGGGTTATTATTTCACTGATTGTCTCAACTTCAGAAAGTCATGGAGAAAAGCTTAATAATACAGAGTTAAACAGATTAAACTTAGATGTATGTCAGCCTGTAGCTATTACATTGTGAACAGCAAAATATACATATTTTTTCCAGTATTTGAAAACTATAACCTGATTCAGCAAGGAAGTTGCTCATGTCCTTGCCCCAAAAAATGACATAAAATTGTCAAAAATTTTTGACATAACATCCATCTTCCTTTGGTTCTCTTTGAACATATCCCCTATTGTAAACAAAACTATCAACCAACACTCATGTTGGAGCTACACTCACTCATCAATTGCAACCATAAGTTGTCTCTGTTACAAAAGTTTGTCAAAGGCCAATGAAAGTATTCTGTGCAAATCAATTTCCTATATGAAAGTTATAATAAGGAATATTGAATATTTTATTATTATTATTTGTAAATTTTGTGCTACATAGTATATATACCAATAAAATTTATATTAAACTTGTGTACATAAATATATGCATTTTTTCCCCAGAGACCCAGTTGTTAAACATTTGCCAGCACACCACCAGCTGGACCTCACCCCTAGAGCTCCAGATTCAGCAGGACTAAGGACAAGCCCAAGAATTTGCATTTCTAAAAAATTCTCCAGGAATGTTAGGCTAGTCCTGCTGTTTCAGAGACCACTCTCAAAGAACAGAGAACTGACTTAAAAGGAAGCTTAAAATCACAATGAGGTATCGCCTCACACCTTTCAGAATGATTCACATCAAAAAGACAAAAGATAACAAGTGTTGGTGAGGATGTGGAGAGAAGGGAACATTTGTGCACTGTTGGTAATGTAAATTGGTACAGCCATTGTGGACAACAGTATGGAGATGTCCCCCCCCCCCCACCCCACTGCAAATTAAAAATAGAACTATCATATGATCCAGAAATTCCACTTCTGGGTATATATCTGAAGGAGTATCTCAAAGACATATCTTCACTCCCATGTTCATTGCAGCATTATTCACAATAGCCAAGACATGAAAACAACCGAAGTGTCTATCAACAGATGAATGGATTAAAAATGTGATTAAAAAGTGTGTGTGTATGTATTTAGTGCGTGTGTGTGATTTAGTATTACTCAGCCATATAGAAGAAGGAAATCCTGCCATTTGCAACAACATGGATGAACCTCGAAGGCATTATGCTAAGTGAAATAAGTCAGACAGAGAAAGATAAATACTACATGATCTCATATGTAGAATTGAGAGGAGAGAGAGACAGGGAGAGAGAGAGAGAGAGAAAGCTGATTTCTTAGAAACAGAAAATAGAATGGTGGTTGCCAGGGGCTACGTGAAGGAGGAAATGGGTGATGTAGGTCAAAGGGTACAAACTTTTGGTTATAACAAGAATGAATTCTGAGTACTTAATGCACAGCATGGAGACTATAGTTAATCATACAGTGCTGGGTACTTGAAAGTTGCTGAGTGTAGATCTTAAGTATTCTTACCACATACACGCAAACAGTTAACTGTGTGTATTGATGGGTGTGTTAATCATCTTGATCTTAGTAATCATTCCACAACGTATGTGGTATAGCAAATCATCACATTATGTACATTAAATATATACAATTATATTTGTCAATTATTCCTCAATAAAGTGAACAGAAATTGTGATGTGTTGTGATATAAAAGTATATGATACACATTGAATTTGAAAGATTTAGTTCAAAAATACAAAATATCTCAATAATTTTTATACTGGTTTCATGTTGCAATGGTATTTTGTATATAATGAATTAAAATGTATTATTAATATAAAGAAAAGAAAAGAAAAGAAAAAAGAAAAGAAAGAAAAGAAAAGAAAAGAAAAGGTTTCCACCATGGGTCTTCCAGATATGTTATCAAACAAATATGGAATTGTGTTGCCAGAGACATTACAAGTTAATTCAAGAAGTCAATATTTGCTCAGTAGATGATAAATCTTGAAGCAAAACAAAGAGAAGCCCTAACTCCATCTAGCTGTTGGTCAGCTCAGCACTGGGACATGAAGGGAGCGCCAAGAGTCAATCAATAGATTGCTCCATTAGCTTGCCATGTCACCAAAATTCAGACTATTAGAATCAATCCAGAAAGGCCCTGTAGCATGCAAACACATTGCCTGGGAAGGTGGATATAGTAACAAACTGAAAAACTGTACTATACAAAACCATTTGCTTCGTACACACACTAAAGCCAGGCATCCCTCCTTCCCTGTACATTTACTCTGGCATCATGTAGAAACTGGTTCCTTCAGTTAACTTGTTCACCTTTCTTTACAGATCTTGGGTTCACACAAGTACATTAATCACACAACTCTGGGGATGCATAGCCTGGCTTAGAATTCCAGCTCAGCCTTGTGATGTTGGGCTAGTTACTTGACTTCTCTATACCTCAGTTTCTTCATGGAAATGGAAATAATAATACTATCTACTATATAGGGTTGTTTTGAGAATTCAGTGAGTTAAGTATTATCAACTACTTATAAAGTGATTAGAACAATATCCAGTGTATGAATAAGTGTTAACCAGGTCAATGAACATTTTTGTAATTGGTCTGGTGCATTTTAATTTATACCATTATAATTTACATTATTTCATAAAAGAATATAATTCAAAGGTGTGAATATACCATGAACACAGGACCCAAAATATTGACAATAATTTACATCTACTCACGTGCTTCTCCCCCTCTTATTCCCTACTTCTCCACAATTGTTGTAACCACAGATTTCACATCTACTTCATTTTGGTTATGGTTTTAACACATATATATTTCTAAAAGTATGTTGTTTCATTTCAGTTGTTTTCAATTTGATTAAAGCGTGTCGTGGTGTACACAATTTCTGAGACTTTTTGAAACTCAATATTGCATTGTTGTGTATACCTATATTTTTAATTAACCATTTTGTACAGTTTGGAGTGGGTTCTACCATTCTAAATCCATGCTCTACAAATTCCTAAGTTTGAAAAGGCATCCAAATTGGGTGGACTCAACTAGTAATCAGTCAAGATTCTGGTGTTTGTGCACCTACAGAATAGAACAGCTTGGATGGGACAGACCCATGAGGCCCTCAGTTCAGTTGTCTTCTACATCTTACTTTTCCACTTGGATCTGCAAAGAAGTCCGCGCCAGGGGCTGTCACCCATGGAATGGCTCCAGGGCAAAACGATCCTCAGCCCTGACCCTGGCAGACTTCGGGCTCCTCATCCTCACATCAGGTCCTCTGCTCAGCTCTGCTCCTGGCACAGACATGGTTTCACTGAGGCTGTCCCAGGGAGGGACTGAGGCCAGTGAGGGCTGGGGTGGGGGCAGAGAGGGTGGAAGCATGCTCAGGGAGGTCAGGAGACAGCTTGCCAGTGCACAGGGGAATCTCTGAACAGCATCCAAAAGCCCCCTGGTCCCTGAGAAGAAGGAGGCATGGGGAGGAATGTTGGGATGGTGTAAGGACAAACTCAGCATCCATCACACATTGCCTCAAAACAAACCAGGGAAGAAAAGGCAGTGATTAGATCTATTCTGACAACATCCTAAAATGTATTTGGAACATCTTTCATAACCCCTTTAGAATCAAAAACTACCTAAAATTACTCTCTTCTTTCAAGCCAAGCCGATGTGAGAAATTCACAGAGAATACATTTTGGTCCTCTATAGGGTCTTTGGTGCAGATACCAAATAATCTCTGGGACTCCTTGGGGCCAGGAAAACAGCTCTGAATCCTAGATGCCTGCTTGGAAGCTCATCATCTGCCCATGCCCGCAAGGTGATTTCACCAAGGAAATTGACCAGTCCTGAGGACACAGTGATCACTGTCAGGCTAGGGAACAAGACAAGCACTGGCTCCTTCCTGCATTACATTGGGCTTTCGAAGCATTGATCTGTTAATATTTTTAAATGTTCTTTGAGCCTCTATCAGGAGTCCCTCCAGAGGCAAATATTAGCATCCCTGGACAGCAAAGGACAGGATCTCTAAATGCCAAAATGGTAGGTGAAAGTGGAGAGGGGCAGGGGAGCAGGAGAGAAGGTCGAGCTGGACCCTAAGTAAAGGAAGGACAACAGAGCTTCCAGAGGAAAGGCCTCCTCCAGGACTGTACCTTCACCTTCAAGCTTACCATGTCTGCTGAATTCTACCCAAATTCAGTGCCTGCAAGAAGAGAGGAGGCAGGAGAGCTCCACCAATGACTCTGCGACCTCAAGCGGCTCAGTGAAGCACTGGAGTCTCTGCTGTCATTGGTAAAATGAGCAAGTTGAACCTGCTGGCTTACAGTGTCTGTATCAACTCTCCTCATGATTTTGTGTTTAAAGTCAAATTCATAGTGTGCCTGGGTGGCTCAGCTGTTTAAGCATCTGACTCTTGATTTCCACTCAAGTGGAAGCGTCTGGCGGTTTGTGAGTTCGAGCTGCACGTCGGGCTCTGCACTGACAGTGCAGAGCCTGCTTGGGATTCTCTCTCTGCCCCTCCCTGCTTGTGCACTCTCTCTCAAAATAAATAATCTTAAAAAATAATAAAGCCAAATTCATTACTTACCTGTGTGCGCACACACACACATCAGATTCTCTACTGCTAGTCACAGCAAACACTCACTGAACTTCTGGACTCTCAAGTTCTGTTGTTCTATTTCTCTACTAACTTCAGCATCTATAGCACTGACTAAATTCCAGTAATAATGATGATGGTGATGATAATAATTATTGCTTTTATAGTAACAGTACATGCAGTGTGTCTCTAATAGCAATATATGCAATTATATAGTATTTTATGTATAATATTTATTATTATATATCATACACAATATATACTATAATGATAACATTTTATTTTAAATTATATATTTTATGATGGTAGTTTTTATTATAATAATTACATACATTGCATGTATAATTATTATTTATATATATTATGTATACACACTATATGTACTGTTTAATATTCACCTTATATTCTATATACTATATATATACTCTATACATCCCATGCATGATATAATAAGAGCAGTTTTAACATAGCACTTACTATGTATTATGTCATAACATACACTTATTGACACATTTTACCCTCACTACAACCCTACTTCTACTGCAATTTTACAGATGAGGAAGCTGAGGTACAACTAGGATTTGCTCAAAGTCACATAGCCAGGAAGTGGCAGAGCTGGGACCTGAACTCAGTGAGATTTTAGCATCCTGGACCCCTACCTCAGGGGTTGGCCCACTAGGGAGCCTCTTCTCTAGTCCATGTTCAGACATTGAAGCCGCCCCTGCTCCATCTTCCTCCCAGACAACTCTTACCATGGCCAGACTGAGTCCTGGCTCTGACCCTGTCCTTCCTCTGGGCATTGAAGTTTCTCTGCATGCTGAACCAACAGCCCCTCCAGCATTATGGTGCCCCCTCTCCACTCCTCCTCACTGCCCCTCACCCAGCTGCCACCCTTCTCACCCTGCAGCGGGCAGCGCTTTTTCCACCCATTCCTGGACTGCTGGTGTCCCCAGGGTCCTCTCCTGCACCCAACACTCCCCATGGCTCCTCCAGATTCCTTGTCGAGCTCAGCAACAGCAGCAGCTCCTTTGTCCTGTGTCCAGCCTGACCCCAGCTGGGCTTTCTTTCTTTTAAGTTTTTACTTAAATTCCAGTTGGTTGGCATACAGTGTAATATTAGTTTCAGGTGCACAATTTAGTGATTCAACACTTACATATGACACCTGGTGCTCATCACAAGTACCCTCCTTAATCCGCATCATCTATTTCACCCATCCACCCACCCACTTCCCCTCTGGTAACTACGAGCTTGTTCTCTATAGTTAAGAGTCTGTTTCTTGGTTTGCCCCTCTTTCTTTCTTTCTTTCTTTCTTTCTTTCTTTCTTTCTTTCTTTCTTTCTTTTTATTTTAGAGAGACAGAAAGACTGTGGGAGTTGGGGGGTAGGGGCAGAGGGAGAGAAATCATGACCTTGGGATCATAATGTGAGTCAAAATCAAGAGTGAGTCACTCAACAGTCTGATCCACCCAGGCGCCCCACCTCTCTCCTTTTTCCATATGCTTGTACTCTGTCCCCTGCTAGACTCTACCTGATATTTCCTCACCTTTGCCAACATGGCCAAAAGCAAACCCACATTTCCCTGCACAGCTGGACCTGCTCTGTTTTCCCTGTCTCTCACTGGAAATCCCACTGTCCACCTGTGCTCCCGACTAGAAACCTGAGAATCAACCCTGACACTTCCCACTCTCCCACTTTCCAAGCCCTGAGAGTCTGTCCCCCAAATTACCTCTTTGTGATGTTCTATGCTTCTCCGCTCCCCCCTCTCTCATGCCCACATGTCCCTGGATGGCTGTGCATACAGTGCAAGTCTAGCTATGCCCATTTCTTGGAAACCCTCCAAAAGTCCCCTGCAGGCCACAGTCTGAACTGCTTAGCAGACTGACAAGACTTTCTCTGTAAGCTTGGTTCTCTGGGCCTCGCCCACCACTCCTTTGTTTATACTTTATGCTCAAATAATACTTTCCCTTGAACATCTCCACCTTCCTACTTTAACTCAGACCATTCCCTTCACCTGGAAAAGCCCCCAGTTCCCCAGTTAATGTCATACATCCATCTTGCCTCCATGTTACCCTCCTCCTTGACCTCCACTAGACCTTCTTCTGCCTTCTTAAATCACCCCATGCATACTTCCTAAATTACCCTGTCTATGCCTCAAAAGTGTCCTTGCCATACTGCAGTTAATGTCTAGTTCACATGAGGTGTTAGAGGGCATCTCCTGTGACATGAACCTTGGTGAACTTTGTTCAAGCACACTGGGGCCCCATACCTTCCTGACAGTCCTCCCTGCTCCAAAGACCATGGTTCTGGGACTCTAAGGCAACTTGAGAGTTCCCCCATCTCTTCTCCTCACTCATACCCTCTCTCCCTTTCTCTATCACAGTATTCTTCAAGGAACATCCCCAATGCCACCCTTTCAGAGAGTATCTTGGTCGTTCACAATCAGGTGCAAACCTCTCACTTCTCTTATTTTATTTATTTTTAATTTTTTAATGTTTATTTATTTTTGAGAGAGAGAGACACAGAGCTGGAGTGGGGGAGGGGCAGACAGAGAGGGAGACAAAGAATCTGAAGCAGGCTCCAGGCTCTGAGCTGTCAGCACAGAGCCCAACGCAGGGTTCGAACCCACGAACCACAAGATCATGACCTGAGCTGAAGTCGGCACTTAACCGACTAAGCCATCCAGGCGCCCCTCACTTCTTTTAATAAGAAGGAAGGACATAGAGTCACAGCACTGGAGGGACAGGGGAGGAAACAGAGGAAGAAAGGACAAGAGAGCTTGCATGAAAGGGGGACCAGGAGAATAATCACAGGGTAAGAGACAATGACAGAGGAACAAGGATGGAATTTCTAAAAAGTGATGTAGGTTAAGAATTAGATCTCCTTTAACATTCTTTGACAGATACTTGCAAAGATTGGGATTATATATTTTTTTATTACTTTTGTTTGTTAGACTGTGTTTCTGTGAATGTGACAAAGTACTGAGACTGGGCCATCAAAGGTCTGAAATCTTATATGGGCTACATAATAAAATAAAAATTACCTGCATGTTGTCACGTATACCACCTGTCTCTCTGTCTGTGTATATATATATATATATATATATATATATATATATGTGTGCATGTGAGCATGTGTGTGTGCAGCTGTTGTGTGTATGTGTATGCATGCACTGAGCTTTGGGGACTCAATTCTACCCCTCAGTGCTTTTGTTGGGGAGTGTGGAGGGATGATATGAAAGTCAGGTAATCAGCTGTGCATCCGGACTATGGGTTGTCCGCTGTTGGTTAATCTGCACCTAGGCTCCATAAAGAATGACTACTGCTTGTCAGATTCCCAAGCATCAGGCTGCTACTCTTCCTTGAACAACCTACTCTGCCACAAACAAAACAAACACTGAATTTTAATGGAAATCTACATTTGTTTTTTTTTTTGTTTGTTTGTTTTGTTTGTTTGTTTTTTTTTTTTTTCAGAATTAGGGCAAGTGTCCCAAAGCAGCACTGGTAGGAAAATAAGGAAATAGTGCAAAACTCGGTCCCATGTGTCTTCCACAAAACTCTTCTTACCTGTCTTCCACAGGTAATCCAATAACACCAAGTGTGTTTTAATGAACATATGTGGAGCCACAAGGGAGGAGAATGACAAATAGAAGGAGCTTTCTTTTTGTTGGCTCTCTCTCCATATCCTTTCTCTCAGAATTTCTACCTTCTAGAGACCCATGTGTGGCCTCCATGCCATATGACATCCCCTAGGACATCTAGTCCAGTCTTTTTATCCCCATGCTTACAACTGTCATGCTGCCTCTGTTTTAAAATGAGATTATACTATACACAGCCCTGCAAAAAATATTAAAGGACTCTCTTTGAGTGGGAAAGAAAGAACAAAAATGACAAAGACTAGAAAGGAAGAGAGAAAATCTCCAGAAATAATGACAAAACAAGTAATAAAATGGCACTAAATTCATGTCTATCAATAATTACTCTGAATATAAATAGACTAAATGCTCCAATCAAAAGATGAAGGGTTGGGTGCCTGGGTGGCGCAGTCGGTTAAGCGTCCGACTTCAGCCAGGTCACGATCTCGCGGTCCATGAGTTTGAGCCCCGCGTCAGGCTCTGGGCTGATGGCTCAGAGCCTGGAGCCTGTTTCTGATTCTGTGTCTCCCTCTCTCTCTGCCCCTCCCCCGTTCATGCTCTGTCTCTCTCTGTCCCAAAAATAAATAAACGTTGAAAAAAAATTAAAAAAAAAAAAAAGATGAAGGGTGTCAGAATGGATAAAAAAAACCACAAGACCCATCTATATGCTGCCTACAAGAGACTCATTTTAGACCTAAAGACACCGCAGACACCAAAGTGAGTGGATGGAGAACAATTTATCATTCAGATGGACATCAAAAGAAAGCCAGACTAGCAATATCTCTATCAGACAAACTAGATTTTAAACCGAAGACTGTAACAAGAGCTGAAGAAGGGCACTATATCATAATAAAGAGGTCTATCCAACAAGAAGATCCAATAATTATAAATACTTATGTCCCCAATTTGGAATAACCCAAATATATCAATCAATTAATAACAAACATAAAGAAACTCATTCAGGGGCACCTGGGTGGCTCAGTTGGTTGAGTATCTGACCTCAGCTCAGGTCACAATCTCACAGTTCATGAGTTCAAACCCCACGTTGGGCTCTGTGCTGACAGCTCAGAGCCTGGATCCTGCTTCAGATTCTGTGTCTCCTTCTCTCTCTGCCCCTCCTCTGCTCGTGTTCTCTCTTTCTAAGAATAAATAAAAATTAAAAAATTAAAAAAAAGAAACTCATTCATAATACAGTAATAAGAGGGGACTTTAACATCCCACTTTAAGCAATGGATAGATAGATCATCAAAGCAAGAAATCAACAAGGAAACAATGGCTTTGAATGACACACTGGACCAATCGATGTAACAGATATATTCAGAACATTTCATCCTACAGCAGCAGAATGAACATTCTTTTTGAGTGCACATGGACATTCTCCAGAATAGATCACATACTGGGTCACAAATCAGGCCTCAACAAGTATAAAAGTTTAAGATCATGACATGCATATTTTCTGACCACAACGTTACAAAACTTGAAGTCAATCACAAGAAAAAATTTGGAAAGACCACAAATACATGGAGGTTAAAGAACATCCTACTAATGAATGAATGGGTTAGCCAGGAAATTAAAGGGGTGCTGGAGAGGTGTGGGGGGGGATGGGCTAAATTAGTGATGGGCATTAAGGAGGGCACTTGTTGGGATGAGCACTGGGTGTTACACATAAGTGATGAATCACTAAATTCTACTGCTGAAGCCATTATTACCTTATATGCTACCTAAACTGGACTTTAAAACAATTTTTAAAAATTTAAAAATGAAAAAAGAGGAAGAAGTTAAAAATACATGGAAACAAATGAAAAAGAAAATACAATGGTCCAAAATATTTGAGATGCAGCAAAAGTGATCCTAAGAGGGAAGTATACAGTAATACAGGTCTACCTCAAGAAGCAAGAAAACTCTCAAATAAACAACCTAAACTTACACCTAAAGGGGCTAAAAAAAGAAAAACAAATGAAGCCTAAATACAGCAGAAGAAGGAAAAAATAAAGATTAGAGCAGAAGTAAATAATATGGAAACAAACAAACAAAAAACCTGAATAGAACAGATCAATGAAACCAGGAGCTGGTCCTTTGAAAAAATTAATAAAATTGATAACCCCCGAGCCAGACTTATCAAAAAGAAAAAAGAACAGACACAAATAAAAAAATCACAAACAACAGAGGAGAGATCACAACCAACATCACAGAAATACAAAAATTATAAGAGAATATTGTGAAAAATTATATACCAACAAATTGGGCAATCTGGAAGAAATGGATAAATTTCTAGAAACATATAAACTACCAAAACTGAAAACAGGAAGAAATAGAAAACTTGAAGAGACCAATAACAAGCAAAGAAATGTAATCAGTAACCAAAAATCTCCCAACAAACAAAAGTCCAGGGCCAGATGGATTCTCAGGGGATTCTATCAAACATTTAAAGAATTAATACCTAGTTTTCTCAAACTATTCCAAAAAATAGAAATGGAAGGAAAACTTTCAAACTCCTTCTACAAGGCCAGCATTCCCTTGATTCTAAAACCAAAGAACCCACTAAAAAAGAGAATTACAGGCCAATATCTCTGATGAACATGGATGCAAAAATTCTCAACAAGATACTAGCAAATCAAATTCAACAGTACATAAAAAGAATTATTCACCACGATCAAGTGGGAGTAATTCCTGGGTTTCAAGGGTGGTTCAACATTCACAAATCAATCAACATGATACACCACATTAGGAAAAGAAAGGATAAGAACCACATGATCCTCTCAAAATATGCAGAAAAAGCATTTGACAAAGTGTAACATCCATTCTTGATAAAAACCCTCAACAAAGTAGGGACAGATGGAACACACCTCAATATCATAAAGGCCATATACAAAAGACCCACAGCTAACATCATCCTCAATGGAAAAAAACCGAAAGGTTTTCCTCTATGATCAGGAATAAGACAGGATGTCCACTTACTAACATTATTTAACACAGTACTGAAAGTCCTAGCCTCAGCAATCAGACAACAAAGAGAAATAAAAGACATCCAAATTGGCAAGTTAGAAGTCACATATTCACTCTTAGCAGATGACACGATACTGTATGTAGAATACCCAAAAGACTCCACCAAAAAATTGCTAGAACCAATAAATGAATTCAGTAAAGTCACAGGTTATAAAATCAATGTACAGAAATCTGTTTCACGTTCTATGCACAAATAATAAAGTAGCAGAAAGAGAAATCAAGGAATCTATCCCATTTACAATTGCACCAAAAACCTTAAGATACCTAGGAATAAACCTAACCAAAGAGGTAAAACATCTGTACTCTGAAAATTATAGAACACTTATGAAAGAAATTGAAGAGAACACAAAGAAATGGAAAAACATTCCACACTCATGGATAGAAGTACAAATATTATTCAAATGTCTACTACCCAAAACCACCTACATATTTAATGCAATGCCTATCAAAATACCACCAGTATATTTCACAGAGCTAGAACAAATAATCCTAAAATTTGTATGGAACTACAAAAGACTCTGAATAGCCAAACCAGTCTGGAAAAAGAAAAGCAAAGCTGGAGGCATCACAATTCCAGACTTTGAGTTATATAACAAAGCTGTAGTGACCAAGACAGTATGGTACTGGCACAAGAAAGTACACATAGATTGATGCAACTGAACAGAAAATCCAGAAATGGACCCACAACAATACAGTCAACCAATCTTCAACAAAGCAGGAAAGACTATCCAATGGAAAAAAAGGACCATCTCTTCAACAAATGGTGTTGGGAAACTGGACAGCAACATACAGAAAAATGAAACTGGACCACTTTCTTACACCATACACAAAAATAAATTCAAAATGGATGAAAGAGATAGGAAACCATCAAAATCCTAGAGGAGAACACAGGCAGGAACCTCTTTCACATCGGCCATAGCAACTTCTTACTAGACATATTTCTGGAGACAAGGGAAACAAAAGCAAAAATGAACTATTGGGACCTCATCAAGATAAAAGCCTTCTGCACAGTAAGGAAACAATCAATAAAACTAAAAGACAACCAACAGAATGGGAGAAGATATTTGCAAATGACAGATAGAGGGTTACTTTGCAAAATCTATAAAGAACTTATCAAACTCAACACCCAAAAAACAAATAATCCAGTGAAGATATAGGCAGAAGACATGAGTAGACATTTTTCCAAAGAAGACAGCCAGATGGCCAACAGACACATGAAAAATGATGCTCAACATTACGCATCATCAGGAAAATACAAATCAAAACCACAATGAGATACCACTTCACACCTGTCAGAATAACTAAAATTAACAACACAGGAAACAAGATGTTGCCAACAGATGTTGGCAAGGATGTGGAAAAAGGGGAACCCTTTAGCACTGTTGGTGGGAATGCAAACTGGTGCAGCCACTCTGGAAAACATATGGAGGTTCCTCAAAAAGTTAAAAATAGAACTACCCTATGATCCAGCAATTGCACTACTATTGGATATTTACCCAAATGACACAAAAATACTAATTTGAAGGGAAACATACAACCTGATATTTATAGCAGCATTATCAATAAGAGCCAAATTATGGAAACAGCCTAAAAGTCCATCAACTGATGAATGGATAATGAAGATGTGGTATATATACACAGTGGAATATTACTCAGCCACAAAAAAGAATGAAATCTTTCCATTTACAATGATGTGTGTGGAGCTAGAGTATATTACGCTAAGCAAAATAAGTCAGTCAGAGAAAAACAAATACCATATGATTTCACTCATATGTGGAATTTAAGAAATGAAACAGATGAGCATAGGGAGGGGGAAAGAGAAGGAAGCAAACCATAAGAGACTCTTAACTATAAGAGAACAAACTGAGGGTTGGTGGAGGGGTGAAAGGAGATGAGTTACATGGTAGATGAGTATTAAGGAGGGCATTTGTGATGAGCACAGGGTGCTGTATGTAAGTGATGAATCACTGAATTCTATCCCTGAAAATAATTTACACTATATATTAACTAACTGGAATTTAAGTAAAAACTTGAAACTACAAAAAAAAAAGTAATAAAATAAGGTTACACTGTACATACTGCTCAGTAAACTGCTTTTTCATTACTATATCATATATATCTTTCCAAACCAACAAACACACTTTTATAACATGTTTTCAATAATTGCAGACTACCCCATTGTGTATGAATATGCCAGAATTAATTTGCCTATTCCATTTTGTGCTACATTTTAATTATTTCCTGTATTTATAAAACATTTCCTTGGAACTAAATCTTTAAACAGATCATTATCATTTTCTTAGGATAAGGTTCTGGACAAATAAAGACTAGGAAACAAAGAGGTTTTTTTTTTTTTTTTTTAAGCTGTTAAAGCTTTTAGTATTCATTGCTTCACTGAGTTCCAAAAATTAATATACCATTTTTGTTACAATTGATAGAAATGTCTGGTGGGCCTGCATTCCGACTAACATTATGTATTATTCAAATATATTTCTGAAATGTCTGCCTCTGTTAAATGCTGTTAATTTTTAAGTATGGGTTCTACATATTATTTGCTGCCATTGTGAGTGAACTCACTTTCATATGTTTTATAACTGATGATTACTGGTATAGAGGAGAATTACAGATTTTCCCCTTCTATTTGATTTCCAGCCATACTTGTCAACTCTCTTACAATAGTTTTCTGGTTGCTTATTTTAAGTTTTTCAAATGGAAAATAGTCTGATCTGTAAATGATAATGATATCATCTGTAAGTCTCCCTTTCCAAAATTCTTTCTCCATAATCTGTTGTACTTCATTGGCTAATTCAGTGTAAAACAGCATTGAGTTATAGAAAGGGCAGTGGCAATCTTTTCTTATTTCTAACTTTAATGAGACTGTCTCTAAAGTTTCTCCATGAAATGTGATGTTTCTTCTTAAGATCGATGTTTAATCAATTAGCAATTTCAGCTGTTTTCAGTAACAGAAGAGTAAATTCAAATTGGCCTATGAAATAAATGAGAAGTCGCACAGCAAGTTCAGGCCAGTCTTGTTCTAGCCAATTGTCCCTCTTCTCAGTGAAGACTGCTTCCTGTTTTGGTCCCAAGATGTCTGCCAGAGGCTTCTGAGGACTACATGTTTTCTTGTTCACACATAACAGAAAGAGAACATCCCTCCACATAGCTACTTTCCCAGGAGCCAGAAGAAATATCTTTACATCACATCAGTCCAATCGACAGTCCCTTACTAATTCTTAAAAACAAGTCACTACGGCCAAGAGGACAGGTAGGTTATGGTAGTTGGCTTGCGTCAATTAGAAAATAGACATGAAGTGACCCAAAACAGTATAAGTGTCCCCTGTAATCATCTTTATTAAATTAAGGATCCATCTTTCTTGTCCTAGTTCAAAGACTTTTATCAGAAACAGATACTGACATTCATCAAATGCCTGTTCAACATTTATTTTCCTTTTCCTTACATCTTTCTTAAGATACTTATAATTGTTTCTACACTTCAAGATTCTTAGAATGATTTTTTTTTACATAAATATCAGTAAATAATGCAAAAATTTCAAAAGACAGTCCAGCTTGGATATGGCCTTTTGGAAGCCTCCTGACCACTGGGGTCTCCAACAGCCCAAAAGCTCTCCATGAGTCAATAGGCCACCATGTTAGCTTTAAAAAAGTCCATGTTGTCCCAGCTTGTGACGACAAAAACATCATGAATAGGCCCTGAGTCCAATCTACCCTTTCAACTTGGTTTCCAACCAAGCTGAGCTTAGAGTTTCCTGTGCAATATCCTGTGGAAATTCTGGTAATTTCTACCACTGTATCATGACTCTTGCTCTTCCCTCCTCCTCAAATACCCCTACCCATATCACTACATATCCTGATTATTTATGAACTCATCTTCCCTTTAAATTCATTTAGGATAGGCTTTTTGTATCTGATTTGCACTTATGTCAAGCTTAGCATAATACTTGTATTTGACAATAGTATGTATCACAAATTATTTTACTCAGAAATATTTTTAAATATCACCTTTCTGGCCATGAATTTCTAGGTCACTGGCTGGGCCTAAGCAAAACATTCAATACATGAGGGATAAAGTGACTGAGCTTTACTTTCATCTGGATGTCTCCTTATTGCTCTATACTCAGCTCTCCTTGGCCCCATTGGGAAATAGTCTTAAATGGTGCCTTCTGTTGGATCACAGTCTTAATGGGGTCACTGTAAATTTCACCTATCAAACAAACATTTCTGAAACTCAACCTGAGTTTGAGTGGGGACACTCAAACCTGAGCAGGTGGGGGACACTCAGTTTTTGCCAAATCACCACCGGTTTTGCAAACAAGAAGTTATCAAGAAAGAACTGAGAGAAGCATGTGTATCACTGGCAAGACTGTGTGGAAGCTGACTGATGTCTTCAAGTGAAGATCACTCTCCTGGTCCATTACTTAGGCCCTGATATAGAGCTATTAGAGAGACAATATTTCCCTTGCTTCATACCTTTTGCCTTGTCTCTGAGGGCAGACACTGAGTAAATCTGAGTCCTCCTGGGAAATATAAGCCTATGTTTATTTCATAATTATCCAGTGTTTGTTATTTCAGACCACTGTCATGAGTAAAGGAGAGAATGCACTGGGGCAAATAGATGAGGGTGGAAGTGAAAATTTTGCCCTAATAAACAACTGTGCTTAAGCCTCTTTCTTATTTCTGTAAATCAGCTCAAGTCTGCTTGCCTTCATGCCAAAGATAGGTGGGAAATTATATAATTATTAGATAAATTTTGGACTGTCCACTTGATCAACCCAGATAGTGAAATAAGATCATCAGTGTCCCAATATATTTCAATTCAACCACTGTCTGAGACTTGTTTTAGCACAACCCAAACCCACAGTACTGGTGCCCTGTCCCTGGCTCCTTTCACCCATACTTAATGCCATGTATTGCCTCCAAGGCTTTTCAGAACCACTCAGACTTATACAGTCAATAGACTTATGGAGGTCAGAGCTGCACTGGATTTCAGAGAGCCTGTTTCTACAGATGAGAAACCAGGTGAGCATCCAGACAGCCTTAGTAACTCACCTAAGTTTACACCCCTTGTTGGTACACAGTGCAGCACCATAACTCTGACCTCTCCAGCCAAAGAATGGCATTCTTTCCATGGGAACTCAAAGCTATTATTTTACTTTGCAAGGACCCTCTTGGTTGCTATCAACATTTGATCAGTCAAGTTCAGAACCAGTGGTTTTGCCACTGATCTCCTACTAACCCAATGTGGGTTCTTTGGAAAAGTATCTGTGTAATTTTGCCAATTATGCATGAAGCCACATTTTCTGACAGAGACAATAAGCCATTCATTGGGGGAATTAAACTAATGTATCGTTTTATATTCATAGCTATCCCCGGGACTGTATGTGGTATTTTGTCCACAATATTAATTGCTCTAACCTTCAGAGAACATAAAACAGATTAAAGTTTTAAGACATCTATAAAAACAAAATTTGCTAAACATTCTAAAAACCAATTCAATTGAAGTCCAGGAAGAAAAAGATGTGAGGGATTTAAACAATTTTTTTCTGTTTTCACAGCATAAAACAAGAAATTTGGGGTTGTGTGGACCTTGTTGAGAGCCAGGAAGAGGCTGGCTGTATAATATACATGATCCCAAATGCTAAGGTACCATTTCTATTGGAGTTGTGTTTTGCATTGATTATTAGTGTGGTTTGGTCCCCCTTGAAAGACATGATCGTTTTATGGGCCAATCACTCAAAGAAGGAAACTAGAGAGAGGATCTACCCACTGTCTCCTGCTTTTAATCTCTTGGCTTTGAGGATACATCCAGGTGTGTGGGACTCAGTTATAGGAGCTAAGATGGTACCTACCATTTAGGGATACAAAGGCATCTTTGGGAATCTCATGAAAGTTGTGGACTCTACTCCCAGAAAAAATTCTTAGGCACACAAACAAATATTCAACTGCAATTTCAAAGCACTGATAGCCCTTGCTGAAATTCATCCATGGACTTCTCAACGTCCACTCAGGATCTGAAGTAGCATAAAGCTGGGGCCTAAGAGGAATGTATCCCCTGCATTGCAAGAATCAAACAAAACAAAACAAGAAAACGCTGTACTTTATAGCCATATTATTTAACCTGTGGTTCCTTTCAGTGTATAGTTCCATTCTGTAATCCACAAAACTTTAGGGAAGTTCTGTTGAGTGTCAGACTTTTTCAATTATATGACTAAGGAGAAGAGCTGTGTCCTTACTCAGGCCAGAACATGAGTAAGAAATCTTCAAGAAGGTGACATTTGAAAGGACAAGATCTGGACTATGTGATCCAGTTACCCCACACATGAAGGATATTCTCCCTGTGTAATGTGGGTTTCAATTTTCTATATAGGAATGGGCACATGTTTTACAGTTGACTATGAAACCCCACGATGCTGGTGAAGATATTTTGACAGTACAACCTAATCATCAGAGGCTGCAAGGTCATCCTTGTAGTTTGTTCTTGCCTTCCTGAATGATCTGCTTGTCATGCAGGGAGATCTACCTTTGCTTCAGGATCTGGTTTCAGTCTTTATCAAACAGAGTAAAAAGAAGCTAATGTTAAGCTAGAAAAAGACAAATACTGAACAGTATCACTTATATGTGGAACACAAAAAGAAAAAAAAAGTTGAACTCATTGAAACAGAGAGTAGAAAGGTGGTTATCAGAACATTGGGAGTGGAGGAAATGGGGAGATGTTGGCCAAAGAGTATAAAATTTCAATTATGAGATGCATATGTTCTGGGGATCTAACATACAGCAGAGTGACTACAGTAACAATAATGTACTGTGTACTGAAAATTGGTTAAGAGGGTAGGTTTTAAATATTCTCACCACAAAAAAAGATAATTATGTAAAGTGATGGGTGTGTCAATTAACTTGATTGTGGTAATCATTTCACAATGTTTACATGTATCAAACCATCACATTATATACTTTCAATATATACAATTTTGCAATTATACTTCAGTAAAGCTGGGGGTAAGAAGCTGATGTCATTGAGAGAGCCTCCCCACCTCAGAAAGTCCACTCTTCATCTTGATCTAGCTTCTGAGTAGCAGCATCCTGAATTAGTTACTCTCATCTCTTGGATCTGAGGGGTGGAACTGAGGCACCTGAAAAGCTTCTACTCAAGGAGGAAGTATCTTCCTGCAGTTTGTTCTCAGGGTAGGTACAGTATGCTGATTATCAGAAAAGTATATGAAAGCTGGGGACCCAGAGTGATCTAGCAGAGGTGACAACTGGTCCATGGGCACCCCCACCAGGATGGAAGGGAGGTGGTGAGATTTAGAAGTGGTTGGCACCAGAAGGGCCTAGACTTGGGTTCAAAGGAAAGCTATAATATCTGGCAGGGATCCTGTAAAAGCAGAGCTGGTTTCTAGGACTTAGAGGGTGCAAGGGTACAAGCTAGGTCACCATGCAAGGACTCCAGGACAGGAGACATGGCAGGACCTATCATAAGAACTTATGTGCACAGAGGCTCTGTGTTACAAACAAGAAGGGCAGACACAAGGGAAATTTGAGAACAAGCCCGGAAATGTAAAAGGAGTTGGTGAATCCCTCTTGGGGACAAAGGAAGAGAGAGACAAAGCAAAGAGGCAGGAACCACATCATGAGAGAGACAAGGAAATGAAACTCTTATCAGTGCAAGTAAACTGTGGGTGTCTGAGTCCCAAAACTAGACTATCCCATGTATAACATCATCCTTAACAAATACTCCTGGTTCCAGAAAAGTTCAAGACCACATGATAGTCTTAACACAAGCCTTACCTGATATATGAACCAACATCAGACATTAGTCACAAAAATCAGAGGGCAATAAAGTGTGTTCAACCTCAAGATCCCATTCAAGTGTGGATGTCTCTGAGACTCCTGGGATCAGTAAACATCATTGCATTTACTAAGTCTACCCTCCAATAAAAACCCAAATTTTGAGTTTTGAAGCAATTTCTAATAAAAGAAATCTATATTTGACTCATCTTCCCACCAGAAAAAATAGAGTGAACATCTGTAGGGTCCCAGGTGTCAAGAACTCTGCAAGGCCTTATGAAATACTGACACTCAGAATAAATAATATCCTTGCCTTTGTATCTGATATTACACCTCAGACTCTATTGGCCTCTGCTTAGAAGTCACTCCACGTGTGACTTAATCTTCTAGAGACCTTTGGGGGAGCCCAGAGTTCCCCAAATGGGGGAACTCATTTGTCTATGAAGTAGACAAATGGATCCTGGAAATGTCGAATATGGACACTCTACTTCTGATGATGGAAATCACACCTATAGGTTGTTTCATTGGCTATCCTCCATGCAAACTCCCCAAAAGGACATTCAGTCTCCACTCACATGGAACTCCCCTGAGCCTTTCTCACAGGGATTATCAAGTTTTAAAGGAAATCGAATCTGTTTGCATCCTCAGCAAACCTGTCCTCTCTAAATTGACCTGATTTTTCATGGAGGTTAATCTCCAACAGGCTACAGCTATAATTGGATCCACGTTAATACTTCCTTTTCCTCTTAATCTTCTTTGTGAAAGATACACTTGCCATTATGGAAAACATTTGATTGTGCTTTCTGACCCATGCCTGAAGGTGGAAATTCAATATGAGAACCCCTTACTTCTCAGTTCCTTTGAAGATCTGCTCAGCAGATGAAGGCTTTGTGAGTGGCTGGCTCCAGCTTTTACATATTTGGCATTGAATTTCACCTAGTGCTAATGGCACCAATGGCTATATAAGCATTTATAAGAAAAAGCAAATGAAACTGTAAACAAATGAGACAAATGGATTCAAAATAGGGAACGTCCATTCGAGAGGAATTTGCAGAATTTTAAACTTAACTCAGTGTTTTACTTTATTTTTTCTAATCTTGCTCCATGTAGAAACTTTTAAAAGTACTACAGAAAAGTGTGTGGTGGGGGAAGAGAATGCACCAAAAAAAGAAGTTTCTCATAATTCTACCATCCAGAATCAATACAGTTCCTTTTGACCTATGTCTTCCTCCATCATGTTTTCATGCATTTTGAACCCAGTGGAGATGAAATTCTATATAGCATCCACCATCTTGGAATATTTATGTAATAAGCCATTTCCTACATAATTAAAAGTAAAACTTAAACATTATTCTTAAGGAATCCCATAATATTCTACTGCAGGAATGTTCCATGATCTATTTAATCATTACTTTAATGACACATGTTTACATTTTCAACTTCTCACTTTTGTAAATAACCCTGCAGCAGCCATTTTTGGATCTTTGGCCATAAATCCGGGCTGTGCTTAGGATTATCCCTTCAGGAAAGATTCTTAGGAAGAAACATATATGGTCAAAGGAAATGGACTTTTTTCCAGGCCCTGACACATGTTGTGAAACTGCTGAGCTGTTTGCTTTGGAAATAAACAGTTAAAGCAAGCAGCCTAAGTACCTCAAATATAATAGGTTCATTCAGCTGTCTGTTATACAAGCAGGAAGACAGGATCCTACTGCCCATCCCATGAGGTGAATCAGTTAGACACAGAAATTACTCAATAACAGAAGCTATAATTATACCTTCCTGTATTTTCCAAGTTTTATACAGAAAATTTATAAACCATAAAATGGTTGTGAATTTTTAGAGTTGCACAGTACGGCTGTTGCCCACTGCTTCTCAGGCAATAGTAGGAGAAGCATCATTGCTCATCTCTTTATCGTATACAGTTTGTGCAGTTCATAAAGCCCTCTCCAGAGCATTTCTTTAAGTGATCCTCTCCAAAGTGCTTAAGCTAGGCAGCTCAGGTGTTATCATCCCCATTGTACAGATGAAAAAACTGGGCTTCCCCAAATTTAAGTACCTTACTGAAGAAGTGGACAAGAAAGCCTTGTGGACAACCAAAGCTAAGAGAGTTGACATTATTTGTTTTCAACTCCTTTTACTTAACCTTTCTCTTGCTCTTGTTTATATGAAGTTTATATGCTGCTATGGAAACAGAGCCTGGGTAGCCACGAGCATAGTACAAAACCAAAGACAGAAAGAACAAGTGCATATCTGCTTAATGTCCCACTTGAGTGTTGCCTGGTGAGGAACCAGCTACATTCCTGATATTTCTTTCTTTGAGTCTGAATAACATGTGAGTGAGCTGCTTTGTATAATATATTGTTTGTTCAGGGAGAAGCAGTTGTTGGTATTAGGGCAATGGTTGCCAGTACTTAGATATAAGATGGCCTGGGGCAGGGGCAATGGTTTATTGTTGTCCATTATCCACAGGGATCCCAGAATTATGGTGTAAAGTGTCTATCATCTCAGGTACTTTAAACATCATGATACTTAAAACGTGTACAGCCCTCTCAACTACTTCAGAGATAACTTGTTACATTTTGGTCCTCACAGCTACCTAAGGTTGTTGTTATTATCTTCATCCACAGAGAGCAAATTGAGGCATTATGTATCAGAAACTAGCTAGATGCTCTCCCTGAGTGCTCAAGAAGACTATCTTTCCCAGACTCCTTTGCAGTTAGGATGGGGCCATATGTTTGGATCTTGGCCAGGGGATTGTGGGCAGAAGTAATAGAACTTACTGAAGGCCAAACTATGCAATTTCCTTTGTGATCCTCTACACTCTCTTTCTTCATAGGCCAGTTAAATGAAGAGGATACAGTAAAGGATTCCAAGAAGGCTCTTGAAGGCAGAAGAGCCATCATAGGAGAGGAAACTGGATCCCTGAATCATGATGTGGAGGAAAGACACCAGCTCCTCCTTGAACTGTAATACAAGTGAGAAACAAACACTGATGATGTAAAGTTGTAAGATGTGAAATTTGTTTGCTTTTGCTGCTTTGCCTAACCTACCATACTCATACAAAATGACTGACTCAAGAATACCTACAAATGACACTCAGGTTATAGCATTCTCCTGTAACTTCTGTTGCGTTGCCCTTAAATAGAATCAGGAAATTTTGTCTCCAATTTTTTTGCAACTCATCTCTGCTTTGTGCTGGAGTGGCCTAAAGCTGGAGGCTGGAATACTCTTTCAGTCTCACACATTTCTGGAAGTTGATGCTAGATGTTGGCCCAGACTAGGCCTATAGGCCAGAAAACCTAAACATGGCTTCTCATGTGGTCTCTCTTGGTCACTGCTCCATGAGTGAGCATCCCAAAGGACAAGATGGGAGTTGTATCACTTTTTCTTTTTAAAGAGAGAGGGGGTTTCAGAGAGAGAGGGAGTGATAGAATCCCAAGAAGACTCTGCACAGTCAGCACAGATCCTGATGAAGAGCTTGAACTCACAAATTGTGAGATCACAACCTGAGCCAAAATCAAGAGTCGAATGCTTAACCAACTGAGCCACCCAGGTGCCCTGAAGTTGTATCACTTTTAATGATCTAACCTTGATTGTGACTTAGTGTCACTCCCAACATAGTCACAAACCCACCCAGATTCAAAGTAACATATCATAAATCCCACCTCTCAGTGGGAGGTATATCAGGGGCATCTAAGGGTTGCAGCCATCTTAGAAAATACAACAGGCATTATGTAGCTAACCAAGATACACACTGATAAGGAAAGGCCTGGCACAAAGTGTTTGGTCATACCCCCCCCCCCCAACCATTTTTAATGTTTATTTATTTTGAGAGAGAGAGAGAAAGCTGAGGAGGGGCAGAGAGAGAAAGAGAGAGAGAGAGAGAGAGAGAATCCCAAGCAGGCTCCGTGCTGTCAGCACAGAGCGCGATTCGGGGCTTAATATCACAAACCACAAGATCATGATCTGAGCCAAAATCAAGAGTCAGATGCTTAAACAAGAGCCACCCAGGTGCCCCACATTTCTCCGTCTGTGTGTGTGTGTATGTGTGTGTGTGTGTTTAAAAAGTTTCTGTAAATATTCACAAGAAACAGTTAACAATAATTTCCTCCAAGGAATGAGACTGGAAATCCGGGATGGAAGAGCCTGATTTTCTTTGCATACCTTTTTACTGTTTGAATTATTTACCATGTGCTTGTGTTATTTTTATAATACTAAACAGAATTTTAAAGGGATGAATGGGTATATTCGGAGTTGATTATACACAGTTTGCTTTTTTCTCTGTTGAAATCATTAGATTCTTTTGGAGGCCAACCAAATGATGCAAATGAGGAAAAGAGAATTTTTTTATATTCAATCAAGACGTCAATTTTCATTCTGTACTCACTAGCTGACAATTTGGCAAAATCAGAATCACATCTGTACATGCAAGGAATTCTTCATTTCTCTACATTAGTGGTTACCCATTCTGGCTGCTGCACATTCCAGTCACCTGGTGAGATTTATAAAACAAGATTCTGAGGCACCTGGGTGGCTCAGTGGGTTAAGCATCTGACCCTTGATTTCAGCTCATGTCATGATCTTACAGTGGTGAGACTGAACATCCTGTTGGGCTTCGTGCTGGGCTTGGAGGCTGTTTAAGATACTCTCTCTCTCCTCTGCCCCTCCCCCACACATGTGCACACTCTCTCTCAAAACAAAAACAAAAACAAAAACAAAAACAAACCCACGAAACAACAACAAGATTCCAAGGCCCTACTTCTGACCTACTAACTCACAGCCTCTGAGGTAGGCACCCAGGAATTTAGCGGAAAGATCTCCCACATGATTCTGATATCATCAATCCAGCCCTGGGAGTTTGAACTTGGCTTTGGAAAGAAAACAATTGGTGGCTCTGCTTGTAGGTGGAGATCCACAGGGATGCCAGCCTGGCTATTCCAGATGTGGACCACCTGAGCTTGTTAGGGATACAGATTCTCAGGTCCTATCCCAAAGCTACCCAATTAGAATCTACATTTTAGAAAGATCCCTAGAGGATTCCTGGGCATGTGAAAGTTTGTGCAGTACTGTTCAAAAGGATATAATCCCAAGAACAGGGAACAAAACAGACAAAAAGCCCCAACTTCATGAAGTTTGTTTCACTTATGGATTTTTTTTTCAACAAACACAGCACAGTATTGTAAATGCATTTTCTCTTCCTTATGCTTTTTTTTTTTTTTTTCAATTTTTTTTTCAACGTTTTTATTTATTTTTGGGACAGAGAGAGACAGAGCATGAACAGGGGAGGGGCAGAGAGAGAGGGAGACACAGAATCGGAAACAGGCTCCAGGCTCTGAGCCATCAGCCCAGAGCCCGACGCGGGGCTCGAACTCACGGACCGCGAGGTCGTGACCTGGCTGAAGTCGGACGCTTAACCGACTGCGCCACCCAGGCGCCCCTCTTCCTTATGCTTTTTAAAGATATCCAGTTCTTCTTGAAATATAATTGACATATAACAGTGTATTAGTTTTAAATATAAAATATAATGACTTTATATATATCCTTATGATTTTCTTAATAATATTTTCTTCGGCGGAACTTTCCAGAACGCTCGCTGAAAAGCGGAGGAGCGGCGGCTGCCCGAGCTGCGCCCAGCAACGCGCTCCTTCCCGCTCCCCAACACCGGCCTCGGCCCCCTCACCGGCTGTAGAAAATGGTGAAAGAAACTACTTACTATGATGTTTTGGGGGTCAAACCCAATGCCACCCAGGAAGAATTGAAAAAGGCTTACAGGAAATTGGCTTTGAAGTACCACCCTGACAAGAATCCAAATGAAGGAGAGAAGTTTAAACAGATTTCTCAAGCTTATGAAGTGCTCTCTGATGCGAAGAAAAGGGAATTATATGACAAAGGAGGAGAACAGACAATTAAAGAAGGTGGAGCAGGTGGTGGTTTTGGATCCCCCATGGACATCTTTGATATGTTTTTTGGAGGAGGAGGAAGGATGCAGAGAGAGAGGAGAGGTAAAAATGTTGTGCATCAGCTCTCTGTAACCTTAGAAGATTTATATAATGGTGCAACAAGAAAACTAGCTCTGCAAAAGAATGTGATTTGCGACAAATGTGAAGGCCGAGGTGGTAAGAAAGGAGCGGTAGAATGTTGTCCCAATTGCC
>NW_024412427.1:30625466-30709489 GCF_014898765.1 Herpailurus yagouaroundi | reverse complement strand
TTTGCTTTTCGGGTGTGGAGTTTGGTGAGCTCTTTATAGATTTTGGAGACTAGCCCTTTGTCTGATATGTCATTTGCAAAGATCTTTTCCCATTCCGTTGGGAGATACTTTGTATCAAGATGTTATGTGTCAGTAGCTTGTCAATTCCTGATAGCAGCAACTACCTACTACACTGTCCTCTTTCCCAATTACCTGTGCTAACTGCTCCCACTTGCCTGCTGCTGCTCGACAAAGGTATGTGGCAACCCATCTGGCTGCTCTAGCAATGCCCTATCACCTGGACAGGAGACACCAAGGGCTCCTCTCTCTTTGCCTAATATCCTCAAGCTCAGAGCTCTCTGGAGCCCTCATGAAACATCCCTGGACTGCTCTCACCTCTTACAGAATCCTCACCCTGCATGTATTTTGATTGGTGAACTTCACTTTCAGTCTGATCTCATCTCCTTACTGGCTTTTATGCATTCCTCATAATTTCAGGTCCATCGAAGGCAATATGTGACATTTTACAGAGGCATAATGGATGCGTTTTATGTAACTGCTAGAGATCTATCACCGAAGAGGGCATGGTTTGCAGTTGTACTCATTCTGGTGCCTTGATCCAATTGCCCTCCTCTCCCAGATAAGTCATTGCAATCTTTCAGCAAAGGTTCCCACCACTCCAAGGGGAAACTCCTTTATCTTATTAGCATGTTATCAATAACTTCTGGTGCTGGACACATTATGTGACTCTAGAGGGGTCTCTGGGATGAAAAGGCTGCCCAAACCCCCTTGACCCATCATGAAAGCTAATTATATATGGATGGACGGGTTACTTATGTCACTGCTAACTTTGTCCTCAAAATCACCCTCTCAATAAGCATAGGTCCAGAGAGAATGTAAAAAGAAGATTTCATGATGATGGCTGTGGTCACAAAGGCCCATTTCAGACTCTCAGACAGGCTGAGACTGGAACCCACCTGAGACTTCAGAGAAAATTTTCAAAATATTACTGGGAATGAAAATTGCCCAAGAAAAATGTTCTCATGTGCTTTTTAGCAATGGACTTTGTTACCTAAAGGACAATACTACTAATATAATATTCTCAGTTATTTAGAATCACTTTTTGATCTTCAAAATTAATAATTATATCTCTCCTAATTTTTTTTTAATTTTTTTTTCAACGTTTATTTATTTTTGGGACAGAGAGAGACAGAGCATGAACGGGGGAGGGGCAGAGAGAGAGGGAGACACAGAATCGGAAACAGGCTCCAGGCTCTGAGCCATCAGCCCAGAGCCTGACGCGGGGCTCAAACTCACAGACCGCGAGATCGTGACCTGGTTGAAGTCGGGCGCTTAACCGACTGCGCCACCCAGGCGCCCCATATCTCTCCTAATTTTTAATGCACATTTGGTGTTATATAGGCTCTCTGGTTTGGTCTAATTTGCCTACTTGGGGGTCAGTCACCAGATCAGTTCAGTTATCAGTCCCATTGACTTCCCTTTCTAAGGAGCCACAGAAAAGTCAGGCTCAGAAAGAGGAACTAAGAAAAGTCAGTGGGAGTTAACCAATTACTCTTATTCACATACAATAAAAAGTATCAGCCTCAGATGCACAGACAGGTGGATTTGTGATATTTAAGGGTCCTCCCTAATTCACTTTTATTGGAACCATCTCTTTCTTGGCTTTAAATTTTCCAACTTGACCACATAAACAGTTTCAGAAACAATATGACCACAGAGGGTGCTGAATTCAAGGATGGATATGTCAGCTTGTTTGAAAACAGTGTCATGACTAGAAAAAAATGTCAAACCCCTGGAGTGGTGAGTCTGAAATTCATCTCAATACAAGGAAAAGAGGTTAAGTTCCAATGAATATGACCAAGACTTTGCTGCCACCTACCCTCCATCCCTAGATCTGGCCTTCCTTCCAAATGCCACACAGCCCCCATGCACTCTCTTCCATCTGCAGAGTTAACAAATGGTGTAAAGCTGATTCTCACAGACTGTCCCTATATGTCCTCTTGATTGAAAGAAATCTGAAGATACTACAACACTCAAAGTGAAGGTGTGGCCTAGAGCAAGCATGGTACTTGGGGGACATCCCACAGCAAGCCACCAGTAACTTCTCTATATTGGAGAAGGTGACCCAGAGAGCCCCTACCCCAGAAGTGCTAAGAATTAAAACTCATGGTCTTATAATCAGTGATTCCAATTTCCTTTCTGCTAAAGGAGAATGTCTAGACACAGAATACCAGTTATCTAGTTTTGATTGATTTTTCTTAGGTTGGAATCCCTAAAAAAAGACCTTGAAATGAGAATTTGAGAGCAAGTAGTTAATTTGGGAGGTGGTCCCAGGAAGTACCACTAGAGGAATAGGGACTTGAGGCAGGAAAGAGAAGCCAGCCAACAAAGCATGTGAGATACATCAGGACATCACTGTGGTCAACTGAGGATCAATCAAAATGTTGTAGAACATGGCACACCCTTGGGACAGTGGTGTCGAAGTTGGGGTATGAACCTATCAAATACCACCATGGTTTGCTGAGGGCTATTTCCAGGGGTATTAACTTCAGCCTATCCATCTTTGGCTAAGCATACCAGAGAATGCCCTCAGGCGGAGAGCTGGAGGTACTTGCAGTAAAAAGCCCTCAGTATGCACTGAACAGTGAACACAGACACAGATGGGGTACTGATACTGTGAGATCAGCCAACTTTGACAGTTGGGTTTTCTGAGCCCTGTGTACAATATAACTACCCTTGTCTCCTCTCTTGGGTGAATACAGCTCAACATCATTGGACATTGTTGTAGTTTGGGCTAGGTAGTAAATGGTGAAGAAGTAACTAGAAAGATAAGGAGAAGTTTAACAAGGTTTGTTTGTAAAATTTCTTGTCTCCCTAAATGCCAGTCTCCAGTAATAAGAGCGTCTTTCTTCCTCCTGATACAGGGAGGGTATCTTTCACATGAAAGTTTCATGATCTATTTCAGGGAAGAAGGAGGAGGGGTGGGCAGGGTCAGGGATCACAGTGACCTTTCTAAAACTCCTTCAGCTTGAGATATTCCAAATATGCCAAGGTGTCATATTTTGGAGTAGCATGCACTGAACTTCCTCATATCAAATAATAAAATCAGTTCCCTAGAAGAAAACCCTGCAGACTCAGGAGGCAAGGTGATTCTAGATTTTCAACTACAGATTTTTTGGTTAGGCCATTTAAATGTCCTAACACTCATGGAAGTATCTAGCACTTCTCACCCTAGCTATGCCTATTACCTCCAAAGGGCTCTGGCCTCTAGCACTCCACACATTTGTTAACTCCAAGAGGAATAAGCTCTATGGAGCCAAACTTTGTATGTGACACTCCTTATTCTGAAACTTGTCATGGTTTCCCATTCCCTACAAAGGGTCTCCACAATCCACACCTAGCCTGGCTTCCCAGGGCAGCATCCAGCCAATCTATCTGCTGAGATAGGGAGAGACAGTGTCACTTCCAACAACCTCCCCTTTGGAACACCCTCCCTCCACCTCTCTGCACAGCAAAAAAAAAAAAAAAAAATCTTATTTGAGGAATAAGACAAGACTTGCCTCCTCCGTGAAGGCTTCCCAGATCACTCCAGTCCACTGGGCCCTCCCTCTTGAGTCCCACAGACAGCCCTCACCCACATGACCCATGCAGATTTTGAACACACCATTTTATGCTGAATCTCATTAGTTTATATATGCCCATTGGGATGATGAGGCCCTGGAAGGAATGAGCAATGTCTCATACTTCCTTCTGTTTCTGCAAGCTCCTAGCAAAGGGAAGGCAGGCACATGCATTTTTGTTGACACTGCAAATGGAAGATAAGACCACACAGATGCACAGAGCAGAGACATGTGTCTTACACACACCTAGACTCCCTTGGCCTACGCTCAGAGCCTGGAGCCTGCTTCCGATTCTGTGTCTCCCTCTCTTTCTGCCCCTCCCCCATTCATGTTCTGTCTCTCTCTGTCTCAAAAATAAATAAACATTAAAAAAAATTTTTTTAAAAAGGGGGTGTCTGGGTGGCTCTGTCGGTTAAGCGCCCGACTTCAGCTCAGGTCACGATCTCACGGTCCGTGAGTTCGAGCCCCGCCTCCGGCTCTGGGCTGATGGCTCAGAGCCTGGAGCCTGCTTCCGATTCTGTGTCTCCCTCTCTCTCTGCCCCTCCCCCGTTCATGCTGTCTCTCTGTCTCAAAAATAAATAAACATTAAAAAAAATTAGACTCCCTTGGCCTAGTTAGTGTTGGGATATAGTAGGCACTTGTTTGGTGAATTAATTAATTTATTAATCAACCTCTGCCCTTAGCATTGATAGTACCATTATTTTCTTTTTTTTTAAGTTTTAATTTTAATTCCGGTTAACATGCAGTGTTATATTAGTTTTAGGTGTACAGCACAGATATTCAACAATTCCATACAACACCCTGTGCTCATCACAACAAGTGTACTCCTTAATCCCCATCATCTATTTAACCCCTCCCTCCTCCTTCCTCCTCTCTGGTAAAGTGTTACTTGGGTTTCATGCACCAGTCTCAGAGTTTTAGTTACATATTTGTGTTTTTATTTGGGCCTCTTGGTCTACTCAAAAGGTCTCTATGTCCCCAAATCTACTTTACAAAACAGAACTCAGTGACTGTGTTATTTTTCCCTCAATATGAAAAATAAATAACCTTTGAAGGGAGACAACAAATTTGAGGGCCCTTTTCATTTTCTTCTTTGGAACCAAAAACATCAAAGTTTGGTACACTTGGGACCAGGCACCCATGGTTGCTATGGTACCTTGTCGTGTGAGGGATGGAGGATCTTCCCACAATGCAGTTCTCTGCAGATTCACAGGGACTGGGCAGATAGAGCACACAGCAGATGCTGGGCTCATCTCTGTCTCCCCTGAACCTAGCTGAGGGCTCTGCAAATATAGGCAAGTGTGGTCCCAGATCATGTCTTACAACCCATTTTGTATCTATAAATAAAGGAGAATGACCCTAGGGAAGCAGTTCTGTACACAACAATGTGGTGAAAAATAACAGAAATGGATATAAGTAACACAGGAGGCTCAGCATCAGGAACCAGGGCATCCTGAGCAAAAATGGCAGTCAGGCCAGGAAGGGCTGAAACAGAGCCCTGGAGAATGCTGGCAGGATTCTCTCTTTGTCCACAGTCCCAGCTTTTCTCTGCACGTGACTACATTTTTCTCTTTGAATCCCCCTTCCCTGCTACCAGCAAAGACACAATCACAGTTTGAGCTCAACACCTCCCTATCCTCCCCACCCCAATCCAATCAACTGTGCCCTGAGACATGGGATCATACTTGGTGAATACAGTCCACCCCTGTGGGTGAGGGAGCGTAAAGAATTCACTGTGAACTGTAAACACCCCCAAAATGCATCTACAACAGACCTCCTACAAATGAATGCCCAAGGATCAGTTTTATTTATTTATTATTTATTTATTTATTTATTTATTTTTAATATGAAATTTATTGCCAAATTTGTTTCCATACAACACCCAGTGCTCATCCCAACAGGTGCCCTCCTCAATGCCCATCACCCACTTTCCTCTCCCTCCCACCCCCCATCAACCCTCAGTTTATTCTCAGTTTTTAAGAGTCTCTTATGGTTTGGCTCCCTCCCTCTCTTTTTTTTTTCTTTCCCCTCCCCCATAGTCTTCTGTTAAGTTTCTCAGGATCCACATAAGAGTGAAAACATATGGTATCTGTCTTTCTCTGTATGACTTACTTCACTTAGCATAACACTCTCCAGTTCCATTCATGTTGCTACAAAAGGCCATATTTCATTCCTTCTCATTGCCACGTAGTATTCCATCATGTATATAAACCACAATTGCTTTATCCATTCATCAATTGATGGACATTTAGGCTCTTTCCATAATTTAGCTATTGTTGAAAGTGCTGCTATAAACATTGGGGTACAAGTGCCCCTATGCATCAGCACTCCTGTATCCCTTGGGTAAATTCCTAGCAGTGCTATTGCTGGGTCATAGGGTAGATCTATTTTTAATTTTTTGAGGCACCTCCACACTGTTATCCAGGGCAGCTGCACCAGTTTGCATTCCCACCAACAGTGCAAGAGGGTTCCCATTTCTCCACATCCTCTCCAGCATCTATAGTCTCCTGATTTGTTCATTTTGGCCACTCTGACTGGCGTGAGGTGATATCTGAGTGTGGTTTTGATTTATATTTCCCTGATGAGGAGTGATGTTGAGCATCTTTTCATGTGCCTGTTGGCGATCTGGATGTCCAAGGGTCAGTTTTAGAGCAAGGGACACTAGGATATGAAAAAGTATGCCCCAGGTCTCTGAATACTAGGAGGGGAAAAACCCATTACACAAGTCCATTTATAAGAGAAAAAACAGACTATGCTAAATTATTTGTTCCTAGTGGGGACACTGGCAGATGGGATCTCCTTTAATGGTTTCTATGTAGTGTTGCACATTGTAGGTGGTTATTTTGCCTTGTTTTTGTGATAAATGCATTTTCCACTTGTCTTTGATTAAGGCAGTCCAAAAGCAAGTGGGAAATTACAAAATGTGTATGATAATCAAGGTGATCCCTACCCATCCAGCTGTTATAGGACAGGTCTGTGTTTTCTTTCTCTTACCCTAAGTTTCCTGGGCCATGACATATCCCAAGGCTTAGAGGCACAATTACATGAGCCTTGTCACATGAGTCCAGGCCCAGAAAAAAATTATCTTTCAATTGAAATCTATCAGTTATGAACTGCTGCTTAGCAAAACATCCCAGAACTTGGTGATTTAAACAACCAGAGTCCATTTTTTGTTCACAAATCTGTAATTTGAGCAGGGTGTAGAGGGACAGCTCATCTCTGCTGCATGTCGGGGGGGGGGGGCCCCCCCCACTGTAATGACTCCCCTTGTTCCCAGGTGGGATTGCCTGTCATCTGGGAGCTCAGCCACATGTGGCCAGGAGCCTTGGTCCCCTCCACGTGGCCTCTCCCAGGCCACGTGGGCTTCCTTCCAGCATGTGGATTCCAACAGGGACCATCCCAAGAAACAGGGAGAAGAAACTACCTGGGTTTTAAAACTGAAGTGAGAGAATCACATCAGCCATGTTCTGATCAAGCAGTCACAGAATCCATATTCAAGTGAAGGGAACACAGACCAATCTCTCCATGTGAGGAATATCAAAAATTTGGGGACCTTGTTTGAAAATGACCACAACTACATATAGCAGATACAAATGTTGGAAATTAATCCTGGCAGGGTGAAAGCTTGGCTTTGTTATTTAGAAAATACACCTCAAGGTCAGAAAACCCTCTTCTTTCTGCCTCCACTGCCCTGGGGGTCTCATAGGTTCCACCCCCAGCCTAGCCCAGCCCAGGCCTTACCAGCAACACTGGGAGCTTAGTGGCTGGACATTCCCACTGAAGTCTGACCTAATACTAGGGAAAGGACTATAGGGAGAGGGATCACAAGGTGTAAGTTCAAGAATCATGAAGGGAGAAATGGGGAGGAGTGTTCTCAGCCATCCTTGAGTTAGTAGCTTAATGCAGAGTGTTCCAAGGATCCAAAACTAAAGCCCACACTTGTTGTAGGAGCTGGGACAAATTGAAGAGCAGAAAAGCCACACCTTCAGCACACAGTGAATTCTGTATAGCTTAGATTAGGGGTCAGCAAACATTTTCTGCAAAGGGCCAAAGAGTAAATGTTTTGAGCTTTGCAGACTACTTACACTTCTGTCACATGTTCTTCTTTGTTCTTTCAAAACCCTTGAAAAACATAAAAAAACATTCTTAACCTATGGCCATACTGCTGGCAGGATTTGGCTCACAAAGCCATAAGGTTTCTGACCCTTGGTTTAGCCCCTCCTATTCAAAGTGTGGTCGAATCAGTATCACCTTGCAGTTTGTTAAAATACAGAATCTTGAGGTGCCTGGGTGGCTCAGTCAGTTAAGCATCCAAGCCTTGATCTCAGTTCCTGTCTTGATCTCAGGGTAGTGAGTTCAAGCCCTGTGGAGTCTACTTTTTAAAAAACGCAGAAGAATGAAATATGGCCCTTTGTAGCAACGTGGATGGAACTGGAGAGTGTTATGCTAAGTGAAGTAAGCCATACAGAGAAAGACAGATACCATGTGTTTTCACTCTTATGTGGATCCTGAGAAACTTAACAGGAACCCATGGGGGAGGGGAAGGAAAAAAAAAGAGAGAGAGAGAGGTTAGAGTGGGAGAGAGCCATAGCTCTCTGAGAACAAACTGAGGGCTGATGGGGGGTGGGAGGGAGGGGAGGTGGGTGATGGGTATTGAAGAAGGCATCTTTTGAGATGAGCACTAGGTATTATATGGAAACCAATTTGACAATAAATTTTATATATTTAAAAAAATTTTTAATAAAAAAAAATAAAAAATTTAAAAAATGCAGAATCTCAAGTCCACTCCAGAATTCAATAAGTCTTTGTGTAGACTATGTACCCAACTGCCTTCTGTGTACTGGGAGTGTGTCTAACTGGTTACTGGGAAGCCCTCTTGTGTGGCTGCACCCTGATTCCCTTCTGCTATCAGGAGCACACACCAGGATCCAACCAACAACCAACAGAGAGAAGAGTCTTCCTCTAAACATTATGATAAAAATGGATTCTCCACTGGCTCAAAACAACATCTAGTTGGCTTCTCCCAAGTTTCCACCAAAATATCCATGAAGGCACAGAAAATGTGAAAAATTCATGTGACACTTCTGCTATGGTTTGAGAACGTGTCCGCAAACTGTTCAGCACTCCTCCCACAGAGGTGGGGTCTGCATCTCCTGTCCTTGAACCTGGCCCACTTCAGGGACACATTTGTTAACAGAATGCAGAAGAAGTGTTGAGTCAATTCCAGGCAGGGTGGGAAAAGTCCTGCAACTCCACAGGTCCTCTTCATGGGATGGGGGACAGCTACCATCTAAGTCAATTACCCTGAGACCACCACTCCAAAGAAGCCACCTGTGGGTACCCCGACCAACAACCCAGATCTGTTCCCAGCTGGCAGCCATGTGAGAAGCCATCTTGGATTCTGTCTGCCCAGAGAAGCCCCAGCCAATATCTGGGGAGGGAGATGGGAGTGAAGTGGAAGAGGAAGAGTTTCTTTCAGGAGGAGACAAGCAAGTCTATGAAGAAAATGGTTATGGAGAGGTACAGGTGGTGGTCACACTCTAGAAGCCAAATGCATTGATCTCCAGCTGAACTATAAACTAAAGACCACTGGAGATGTAATGGGCTACTGTGGGATGTAATGCAATTCCAATGAGAAGGTCTTCCTCTTCTTGGTCTAAAGAGAGTGACCAATCAGGGCTGAGGGAGTTTCTGGGATGTGGGACTTTATTTACAGTTTAAGAACAAGAAAGTTCCAATTCTTTAGGTAGATTGACCAATTCATTCTGTAAATTATTCCCATTTGATATTTGCTATGGCAAACAGGATTGAGGGAGAGAAGATGTCTCTGCTGAAATGACATATCTCTACCTACACCAGACAGAAGTCCCCATAAAGCATGTGCAAGAATGAGCATGTTGCTTATCACACAAGTTCCTTCTTTAAAGAGGAGGGCTAGGGGCGCCTGGGTGGCTTGGTCAGTTTAGTGTCCGACTTCAGCTCAGGTCATGATCTCACAGTCCGTGAGTTCGAGCCCCGCGTCGGGTTCTGTGCTGACAGCTCAGAGCCTGGAGCCTGTTTCAGATTTTGTGTGTCTCTCTCTCTCTGCCCCTCCCCTGTTCATGCTCTGTCTCTCTCTGTCTCAAAAATAAATAAATGTTAAAAAAAAATTTTAAAGAGGAGGGCTAGTGCCAAGCCCCAGGCTGAGTGTGAACCATTCTGGTTTAAGGGAAAGGGATTTCTCAAGAGGTGTCCTTCGGATTGCCTGTGAATGAACTGCTATCCCTCTCCCACACTGTGCAACCAGCTCACCCAATCACCAAGTCTCCTCCCATCTGCAGCCCTGGAAATCTGACCTCCAGTTACGTCCCAGCTCAAAGACATTGTGTAAGAGGAAAAAAAAACACATTTCCATCTTGACGACTCAGCAATCTGAATTAAGATAAACCTGTTTATAAATATTCAACCTGTCAGAAAAGCTTCATAAGTTCCTGTTTGCTTATGGAACAGCTTAATTGCAGCGACTGTCTGGAGTGCCAGTTGGTGTCTCAGACTGGTGTAAATACCATTAACCCCAGGAAAAACGTTGCATCCCTGAGAACCAGAAGCAAATTCCTAAATCTGATGGAGGGCAGGGAGGGAAAGCCATACATTCTTCTACACATAAAGAGAAACAGCATCCAATGAAAACTATGACTTCATACCCTGCTGAGTCTGGAGGTCTGGAAGATGAGCCCACTCTACCACAAAGATGGTAGACTTCCAGGGAGGCTTTTGGCATGCCCAGGGCCTCAGTTTCCTCCACCTGCAAAAGGAGACCATGGACTCAGCCCTTTCAGAGGTCCCTTCTGCTCTAATGAAGTGACACAGCCCTGCAGAAGACTAAAGACTGAGAACGTAGTAATGGCCAACTGTACAGTCATGGGAAGGAACAGCTCTTGTGCAAGACTGGGGGGTTCTGCAAAAAGAATGAAATCTTGCCATTTGCAACTATGTAGATGGAACTAGTAGGTATTATGATAAGTGAAATCAGAGAAAGACAAATATCATTTGACTTCGCTCCTATTATGAATTTAAGATACAAAACAGATGAATATAAGGGAAAGGAAGCAAAAACAATATAAAAACAAGGAGGGGACAAAACAAAAGAGACAAATACAGAGAACAAACTGAGGGTTGATGGAGAGGTTGTGGGTGGGGGGATGGGCTAAATGGGTAAGGGGCATTAAGAAAGACACTTGTTGGGATGAGCACTGGGTGATATACACAGGGGATGAATCACTGGAATGTACTCCTGAAATCATTATTGCACTATATGCTAACTAACTTGGATGTAATTTTAGAAAAAAAAAAGACTGGGGGATTCTGGTGATCACTAAAGAAGGTACAGTGAGGTAGTTACTGGCAGACACTGTTGGGACTTCACCCAGATGGCCTCAAATCCTTCTCGCCATTTATTATGGACCGAACTGTGCCACCCAAAGACCATAAGTTGAAGTCCTAACCCCTAATGTGACTATACTTAGGAGACAGGACTTTTAAAGAGGTAAATATGGTTAAATCAGGCCATTAGGGTGAGGCCCTAATCCAATAAGACTGGTGTCCTTATAAGAAGAGGGAGAGACACCAGGGGTATGTGGGAATGGAGGAAAGGCCAACTGAGAGTACCATAGGAAGATGTCTGCAAACCGAGGAGAGATCTCACCAGAAACCAACTGCTAGCACCTAGTAGGTCTTAGACTTCCAGCCTCCAGAACTGTGAGGAAATAGGTTTGTGTTGGTTAAGCCCCCCAGACTGTGGTGTTTTGCTGTGGTAGACTGAGCTGACTAGACCACTTCCGTGTGCCCATCTCCCACTTTGGTCCCTTCACCTCTATTACTCACACCTGCAAGCTACTTCAGTGCCCTTGTATGAATGGAACCACTGCCCACACACAAAAAGCAAGAAGGGCCTTGGGCTTAATGTTCCCATCCTGGTATAGATGTGAAATCCCCACTCCTGGGCCTTGAGACAAGGCCAACTCTGTGCAATTCAGTCTGGAACCACCCACAGGATCAGGTTGAGGGTGGGAATAACCTGAAATTACACCTTTACTTCTTCTTCCCTCCCCAGCCTGCCTTCCCCTTTATCAATTTCTCTCCAGAATCCTGCCCAAATGAAACACTTATGCAGATTATCATCTCAGGGCCCACTTCCAGGGAGCCCCACCTAAGACAATGCCCCAAAGGACATGTGCACCTCCACATCAAAGCTTCAAGCCAAGCTGATATTCCACACTCCACTTACTACTTTCTCTTAAAGGGAATGTGAGGGCCACTCTGTTGGCCAGAGTAGTCTCAACTGGTCCCAGTTTCCCACTTGCTCATGTTCTCAAATGTGTCTCAATTTGACTATACAATCATACCTAGACTCAGGTCAGCCCCATGGAACTTAGCAAGTGTATAAACTGCACTGGTTACCCTCCTAGTGCTCTCCTGAGACCTTAGCAGGCCCACAATAATCTGCTTAAATCCCATTCCAGGAGCTGTGATTTTTTTTTTTATTTTTTGGGACTCCGGTTTTTAAAGAATACTGAAAGGGGGTTGGTGAGGAAGGCTGGAATGGTAAGGGAACATAACACTTCACAAGGAGTCTTATTTATTTGGATCCCCCCAATGCAGACCCTAAGACAGGGATTCAAGTGTAAGTACTTTCTTTAGGAGAAGATCCTTGGAAACAATGGGGGTGGCGATACAAAGAAGGTGAAGGAAGTTACTGAGTAACTTAGGAAGTTACTGAGCGGGTCACTGCTGCGGCACCTGCAGCTTCATCCTGCTGGGGACGTCTGAGAAACAGGGCAGAACTCACAACCCAGAGCTCTCCCCCTGATGGGCAGGGTCACTGAGAAATTTCTGCAGCAACCCCTGTACACTAAAGTGGTCAGTGACCAGTTGAGGGTGGCTCCCAGGAGTGCGTACTTCCAGTGGGCACAGGGAGGTACTTCCAGTGGGCACAGGGAGGCAGAGCAGGTGCTGGCAGCCGCACAGAGCCCCGAGTGCTGATGTGTAAGGGTTGAAGGGTCATGGCCTGAGGTAGTGGCGGCATCTGCTGCGTGGTTTGAGAAACTGACGGGCGCCTGGGTGGCTCAGTCGGTTAAGCATACAACTCGATTTCGGCTCAGGTCATGATATCATGGTTTGTGGGTTCGAGCCCCACATTGAGCTCTGTGCTGACCATGAAGCCTGTTTGAGATCTTCTCTCTCCTCTCTCTCTGCCCCTCCCCACTCCCTCTCTATCTCTCTCTCAAATAAATAAACATTTTTTAAAAAAGAAACTGACAGTTGGGGCGCCTGGGTGGCGCAGTCGGTTGAGCGTCCGACTTCAGCCAGGTCACGATCTCGCGGTCCGTGGGTTCGAGCCCCGCGTCGGGCTCTGGGCTGATGGCTCAGAGCCTGGAGCCTGTTTCTGATTCTGTGTCTCCCTCTCTCTCTCTGCCCCTCCCCTGTTCACGCTCTGTCTCTCTCTGTCCCAAAAATAAATAAACGTTGAAAAAAAAATTAAAAAAAAAAAAAAGAAACTGACAGTTAAGCTGGTAAAAAAGAAGATGAAGAAGCATGATCTAGAGTCAGCAAATTCAAACTTGAGTTTTACTTGCTAATTTCACCAGCCAGACGAGTTGCCTGTTTCTCCAAACATCACTTTGAACATCTGTAAAGTGTGGACTACAGCTCCTTGCTGTCAGCACAAAGCCTGACATGGGGCTTGAACTCACAAACTGTGAAATCATGACCTGAGCTGAGATCAAGAGTCAGACACTAAGCCGAATGAGCCACAGGTGCCCCCATTGTAGCCTTTTCTATACTGGCCTATAGTTTTCCCAGCAGACTCAAGCCCCAGTTGCCCACAGGGGTGGCTGAGTTGATGAGACACTGTGTATTGATTGCTTTCCCTTCCTTGCATTACCTCTCGATTCCCCTTTTGTGGTTCCCTTCATTGCCCAAATAAAGGACTTGGACTTGACCCCTTGTTTCAGACTCAGCCACTAGGGAAAACAAAACTAAGGCAGATGCTGTGTCTTAGCAATGTTACTTCCCAGCCTCATCTCCTCTGTCCACACAAACCGATAAACCATACAATCTGGCAAGTCTCCTTCTGATGCCTTAATCTAAAGCATCCATACCAGGTGATTCCTCATTTCAGTTTTCTATTCCAGCTTCCTTTGGAACAAATGAAGAGTAAAAGAAAGTAAATGCTACTGTCCTCATGTTGATGGGTGTAAAATCTTTTAGATTTTGTGTTTCAAACTCGAAAATATCAACAAGATTCCAACCAGCCTTTTATATTCCCAAGGGCTGAGATAAAACACTTTTAACACAATGTATGAGTTCATTTGGGGTGACTTTTTAAAATAACAGGCTTTGTTTCCAGAGAAGTTTTAGATTCACAGCAAAATTGAGTAGAAGGTACAGAGATTTCCCGTGTATTCCCTCCCCACTATCCCCCACAGTCTCCCCTACTACAATCATCTCCCACCAGAGTGGTACATTTGTTTCCATTGATCAACCTACATTGACACATCACAATTCCCAAAGCCCACAGTTTACATTACGATTCACTCTTGGTGTTGTACATTCTGTGGGTTTGCACAAATGTGTCGTGTGACATGTATGCATCATTGCAGTATCACACAGAATAGTTTCACTGCCCGAAAAAATCCTCTGTGCTTTAATTCTTTGTCCCTCGCTTCCCCCACCCCCTTGACAACCACTGACCATTTTACTGTGTCTAGAGTTTTGCCTTTTCTAGAATGTCATATACTTGAAATCATACAGTATGCAGCCTTTTCATATTGGCATCTTTCATTTAGAAATATGCATTTAGAGTTCCTCCATGTCTTTTCATGGCTTGATAGCACAATTCTTTGTATTACTGAATAATTTTCCATTGACTGGACATACCACAGTTTATCCATTCACCTACCAAAGGATGCCTTGGTTGTTTCCAAGTTTTGGCAATTGTGAGCAAAGCTACTACAAAATCCATGTGCAGGCTTTTGTATGGACCCAAGTTTTCAACTTCTTTAGGCAAATACCGAGGAGTGTGATTGCTGGATCCTATGGTAAGAGTACATATTGTTTTTTAAGAAACCACCAAACTATGTTCCTAGGTGGTTGTACATTTTGCATTCTCACCAACAATGAATTAGAGTTACTCTTGTTCCACATCCTCACCAGCTCTTGGTCTTATCAATATTCTGGATTTTGGCTAGTCTAACAGGTGTATAGTGATATCTCATTTTTGCTTCAATTTGCATTCCCCTGCTGACATATGATGTGATGCATCTTTCCACATGCTTATTTTTCCACCTGTATGTCTTCTTTGGTGAGGTGTCTCCTAAGGAATTTGGCTCATTTTTTTAATTGGATTTTTCATTTTCTCATTGAGTTTTAAGATCTATTTGTATATTTTGGACAATAGTCTTTTATCAGACATGTCTTTTGCAAATATTTTCTCCTGGTCTTTGCCTATCTTCTCATTCTCTTGACAGTGTCTTTCACAGAGCAGAAGTTTTCAGTTTTAATGAATTCCTGCTTATCAATGATTCCTTTCATGTCTCATGTCTTTGTTGTATTTAAAAAGCCATCACTTATACCCAAGGTCATATAGGTTTTCTCATATGTTGTCTTTACAGTTTTGCATTTTATACCTAGGGCTATGATCCATTTGAGTTAATATTTTGTGAAGGATGTTAAGTCTGCGTCTAGATACACTTTTTGCATGTGGATGTTCAGTTTGTTCCAGCACCATTGGTTAAAGAGACTACCTTTGCTCCATTGTATTGCCTCTGCTCTTTTGTCAAAGATAAGTCGACTGTATTTATATGGGTCTATTTCTGGACCCTCTAGTCTGTTCTACTGATCTATTCATCTGTTATTTCACCAATACCACACTGTCTTGGTAATTTTCTTTACAGTAAGTCTTGAAGTCCAGTAGTGTCAGACCTCCAACTTTGTTCTTTTCTTTTAATATTGTGTTGCCTATTCTGGGTCTTCTATTACTCCATATAAACTGAAGAATCAGTTTGTCGATATCCACAAAATAACTTGCTGGAACTAGGATTGAGATTGTCTTGAATCTAAAGATCAAGTTGGAAAGAAATGACATCTGACAATATTGAGTCTTCCTATCCATGAATATGTAATATTTCCCCATTTTCTTAATTCCTCTTTGATTTCTTTCATCAGAGCTTTATAGTTTTCCTCATATAGATCCTGTATATGTTTTGTTAGATTTATGTAAATTTAATACTTTGGGATGCTAATGTAAATGGTAACATGTTTTTAGTTTCAAATGCCACTTGTTCATAGCTGGTATAGAGGAAAGCAATTGAGTTTATATATTAACCTTATATCCTGTAAACCTTGATATAACTGCTTATTTGTTCAGGATATTTTTTAGTTTTTGTTATTTTTTTTTGTCAAGTCTTGAATTTTCTACATAGACAATTATGTCATCTGTGAACAAAAACAAATTTATTTCTTCCTTCCCAATCTGTGTACTTTTTGTTTCATTTTCTTCTCTTACTGTACTAGTCAGGCCCTCTGGTATGCTGATGAAAAGAAGTAGTGAGAGGGGACATTACTGCCTTGTCCTAATTTTAATGGGAAAGCTTCTGGTTTCTGACCATTAAATATTATATTAGCTGTAGGGGGTTTGTAGGTGTTCTTTCTCAAGTTAAGGAAGCTCCCCTCTATTCTTAGTTTGCTGAGATTGTTTAAATCATGAACAGGTGTTGGGTTTTGTCAAATGCTTCTTCCGCACCTATTGCTATGATCACTTGATTTTTTTAGCCTGTTGATGTGATAGATTAGAATAACTGATTTTCAAATGTTGAATCAACTTTGTATATTTGTGATATATCCCACTTGGTCATTGTGAATAATTCTTTTTATACATTGTTGGACTTGATTTGCCTTTTTTTTTTTAATTTGAGAGAGAGAGAGATGGTGGGCGGGCAAAAGGAGGGAGAGAATCTTAAACAGGCCCTGTGCTGAGCACAGGGCTCAATGCCACAATACTGGGATCATGACCTAAGCTGAAATCAAAAGTTGAATGCTCAACTGACTAAGCCACCCAGGTGCCCCTGATTTGCCAATATTTTTGAGAATTTTTGCATGTATGTTCATTTTGATTTGTAGTTTTCTTGTAATGTCTTTGGTCTTGGTATAGCATAATGCCAGCCTCAGAGAATAAGTTAGGAAATATTCCCTCTGCTTCTATCTTCTGGAAGGGATTATAGAGAACTGGTATAATTTCTTAAATGTTTGATAAAATCCACCAATTAATCCATCTGAGCCTGGTACTTTCTATTTTGGAAGGTTATTAATTATTGATTCAATTTGATAAATTGATTCAATAGATATAGACCTATTCAGATTGTCTATTTCTTTTTGTGTGAGTTTGGGCAGATTATATCTTTCAAGGAACTGGTCCATTTCATTTGGGCTATTGAATTTGTTGGCAGAGTTGTTCATTATATTCTTTTATTATCCTTTTAATGTCCATGCCATCTGTAGTGATGTCCTCTCTTTTATTTCTGAAACTAGTAAATTGTGTCTTATTTTTTCCTAGTTAGGCTTATTGATTTTATTGATCTTTTCAAAGAATCAGCATTTGATTTCCTTCATTTTCTCCATTGAATTTCTGTTTTAAATTTCATTAATTTTTGCTCTTATTTTTATTATTTCTTTTCTTCTGCTTACCTTGGATTTAACTTGTTTTCCTCTTTCTAGTTTCCTAAGGAGGAGGCTTAGATTATTCATTTTAGATCTTTCTTCTGTCCTAATATGTACATTTAATGCTATAAATTTCCCTCTTAAGTACTACTTTCACTGAATCCCACAAAATCTGCAAAGTTGTGTTTTCATTTTCATTTAGTTCAAAGTATTTTTTAACTTCTCTTGAGATTTTTTCTTTCATCCATGCACTGTTTAGAAGTGTGTTGACTTTTTTAAATTTTTTCATGTTTATTTTTGAAGAAAAGAGAGAGACACAGCATGAGCAGGGGAGGGTCAGAGGCAGAGGGAGACACAGAATCTGAACGAAGCATACTCCAGGCTCTGAGCTATCAGCACAGAGCCCAACACGGGGCTCAAACTCACAAACTATGAGATCATGACCTGAACCAAAGTCAGACTCTTAACCAACTGAGCCACCTAGGCGGCCCTAATCTTTTAAATTTCTTAAGGTGTGTTTTATGGCCCAGAATGTGGTCTATATATTGGTGAAATTTCCATGTGAACTTGGAAGAATGTATATTCTGCTGGTGTTGGATGAAATGATGTATAAGTGTCAATTATATCTAGTTAATTGATGGTGTTGTTTAGGTCAATGATACCCTTACTGCTTTTCTGCCTGATAGATCTGTCCATTTCTCATAGAGTGGTTTGAAATCCCCAACTATAATAATGGATTCAAATAGTTCTCTTTGCAATTCTGTCAGTTTTTGCCTCATGTAGTTTGGCATTCTTTTGTTACATGCATATATATGCACTAGGGATCCTCATGGCTCATTTATCTCTATGTAATACACCTCTTTGTCTCTGAAATTTGCTTGCTTTGAAATTTACTCTGTCTGAAATTAATATAGCAACTCCAAGTTTCTTTTGATTAGTGTTAGCATAGTATATCTTTCTCCATCCCTTTGCTCTTGATCTATGTGTGTTTATATTTAAAGTGTGTTTCTTTCTCTCTTTTTCTGGCTTTATTTTTTTTTAATTAAAACAAAATAAAAACCTTGTATCCAAGCTGACCTTCAATAGATCTCAATGAAAGAGCTACTCTGCTTATCTATGAAACCCGGACCTAGAAGCAGGTCATCTATGAATGGTTTACCGCCAGGTTCCCCAGGAACCTGCATTGTGTGAGGGGCAAGGCAGTGGCCCCCTTTCTGTTCCCGCCAAGTTTCCAAGGACTAGGAGCTTTCCTCACTGGACTGGTCCCAATGCAGTGTGGGACACGTCATGCCAGATAGGGTGTGTTTCCTATACACAACATACATTTGGGTCTTGTTTTTTGATCCATTCTGACAATCACCAACTGAAAGAGGTGTATTTTGATCATTGACATTTAAAGTAATTATTGACATTGATATAAATATTGCTATATGGATTAATACCTAACCATGTTTGTTACTGTTTTCAATTCATTGACTTTGTTCTTTGTTCCTTTTTTTGTCTTCCACATTTTTTGCCTTTGTGGTTTTAATTGAGTATTTTATATGATTCCATTTTCTCACCTTTCATAACATATTCATTACACTTCCCTTTTAATTTTTTTCTTTTTATTGGTTGCCCTGGAGTTTGCACTATACGTGTATAACTAATCCAAGTCTACTTCCAAATGACACTATGGTATTCTGTTTCACAGGTAGTGCAAGTACCTTATAATAACAAAACATTCTCAATTCCTTCTTCCAATCCCTCATATCATTGCTGTAATTCATTTCATTTGTATAATCATTGTCTATGAACTTTGTAAGTGCTTCTCAACTTTTCTCCACCCCTTTACATGGTATAGGATGGTTAAAAGGGTCTGAAGTTGGATATTTCCCTTTTTCCAGGTTGGTTAGGTTCTAATAAGACCCCAATAGGCTCTGGTAAAATATCTTCTGTTGAGTGCAAGAGGTGTTGAGAACAGAATGCTCTTGGGTTTTCAAAATGACTCTTCTGGTGGGAAGCCTGAGAGGATTTTTTTCCTTCTTCACCATGAGAATTTGTAGAGCTCCTAGATGTAAAACGTGCAAAAACTTGGGGGACTCTCAAATGAGCAGGTCTTCCTGAAGTTTTATGTCTCAGACTTGTCTACGTTAAGCCTCCAGAAAATCATCAATAATAGTTCAGGTTTTCCTACCAGAGAACTGGTTTCCATGGAGGATTTTGCTTGGGGGTTTCTATACCAGTAAGTTGTGATTCTCTGTATCCACCTATCTCTCCAATTTTGGGGGTACCAGTTTGCCCTGTCACCTCAATTCTCTGATGAATATAAGAAGAGTTTTTGATTTTTCATCTTGCTTAGATTTTTGCTGGTTGTTTAGATGGAGTAAAGACTTCTAAACTCCTATGTACAAACCAGAAACCAGAATGATAATTTTTTCAAAGGTAAAATTATTATTCTTATACAATTATAAAATGACTACACATCAAAAATTTACTTAACTCATCAATTAATGAGGGAACTAGTGAGATGCTATAATCAGCTCAAAAGAGAATTTAAAAAACACCCACATATATAAACAATCAAAAATGCTGAAATGAATCTATAAGCAGATGCAAAACTGGCCAATACCCACTGAGCAATAATTAATTGCATGGACAGCTGCATGAACTGAAATTAATTGACACTATTTATATTTCTATGGACAAAAATAATTTGAATTACTATAGTTTTGCTATAATGTTTAGAGCTGTAAGATAGTTTGAAAGCAATGAAAGGCTAAAATAGCCTGGAAGAGTGCCTTAGACAGCATATCCAATGATCTTCTTCACCAATTCCAAAATCTTCCACAAATTTTTCTGGCACAAGTGAGCCAGACCAACTGTTGCTATTTTCCTATCACTAGTCTTAATTTCTATTTCAAGTACCCAGTCAGCCTAGATAGCAGAAACTTTATCTCAGTCAACGTGTGGTTACTTTCCAAGGATGGCAATTAAGTTCTGGGGGAACCAAGGTTGGTGACTTTACTGGGAAAGGTCCATCTTGTCTTCCATCTTGTCTTCAGTGTCATTCCTCCACACTGAAGAGTCCTAAGGTAGACATCAGTCCATATACATTGCCATGGAGATATCCCTTGTTCCCATCAGTGGCTCCTTCATGTCTAGAAATTCTTGATGCTATTTCAGTGCCCATTAGGAGTACAGAAAAATTCATCCTCTGGGACTGTGCCATGTTGAAGTGTACGAAACTCTATAAAGGGCATTTAAAGCTTTGCCTGCCCAGACACTAGCGTTTCCATTTTTACCCTGGGACTTGCCATCCTTCTGAGCCCCACTCTGGCGTTAGAGTCCAAGGCCACCCTGTTTATGTAGTCTACACAACCATCAGAGGGTGGGGGTATCTATCGCCTTCCTAGGACATGGCTTAGAAAACAGGACCAAGAATCCTCACTCTCTGTGAGCCTTCTCTCCTCTCCTATCCTGGAAATCCCTTTCTAGTCTAAGAGTGGGAACAACTTGCTCCTCTCATGAAGTATGCTCCTAAATATTTTACCCATTGGGGGAGTCTTTCCCATTCTCTAAAATATTAAATCTTCAAAATTCAAGAGACAAAAAGAGAGATTTCTTAATTTTTTTATTTTTTGCTACCCCAGTTCTTGCATGAGTGCATAGAGCTAGCTCCAGAAGGGAAGATAAATACACAGGAGGAGAGATATTGGTTATTATTTCAAACATATTACCCCATCATCCATGTATGACTTTCAGAGTACAGAAACTATATCTGAGGTACTTCTGATTCCCATAGCACCTAACACAGTGTCCACCCAGAGTAGCCACTTGATATGAGTCAATGAATGTGGTGTTTAGCACAGAGGCTTTTAACTAATGTCCATTTTCCAAAAGGAAATCAATGGACATTATGGTTTAGAGAACTAGCTGTGGAGTTGGACAGATGGGGGTTCAAAAATTTTATTTCCTAGTTGTGAGAATGTAAACAAGCTATATACCTTTGCTAAATCTCAACCCCCTTACTTTAAAATGAGGAAAACAGACCATAATTCACAGGGATATTATGAAGACTAAATGAGATGTTAAATGTTATACACACTTAGCACAATTCCTGGCATATAGTAGGTGTTCAATAAATGCTGGTTATTTTTAGTTATCACCATTACTCAGACTCTAGTTATTTTACCCAGGATCTGCCCTGCTCAGATAGTCTGTAATAGTGGGTTCCTATAGCAAAGTGGTGGCTACTGCTGTGGAAAGCAGGGATGGCATCATTATATTCACTGTCACCTTATCCAGATGAGACAAGCTTTTGGCGGGCTCCCACAGGTGAAAAAGTGCAACAGCTGCTGTGTTGTGGCAGCATTGGAGACAAGGAAGTCTATACATCAATCTCACCATGGGTCACAGACACAGATAATCTTGCCACCTGACTGGTCAGAGGTCCCACGCAGTAGGAAACTGCAGTGGGTGCAGCCACCAAAACCCATGAAATGTTCTTGAAGCATCCACCTGTTTCTAGAAAAATGGCCAGTTCTTTCTTTTTTTAATGTTTATTTATTCTTAAGAGAGAGAGAGCAAGGAGGGGAGGGGCAGAGAGAGAGGGAGACACAGAATCTGAAGCAGGAACCAGGCTCTGAGCTGTCAGCACAGAGCTTGACACAGGGCTCAAACTCATGAACCACAAGATCATGACCTGAGCTAAAATCAGACACTCAATTGAATGAGCCACCCAGGCACCCCAAGAAATGGCCAATTCTTGAGATTAAAATTGGGGCCCTAGCCAACATGAGTTACAAAGGGACCTAAATAATGAATTATTTAGTTCCAATTTGAGGGGAAAAAATTAGGCTTAGCTCTCAGATATTTTTTTTTAGTTTAGTTATTTATTTTGAGATAGAAAGAGCATTAGCGAGGAAGGGGCACAGAGAGAGAATCCCAAGCATGCTCTGTGCCACTGGCACAGAGCCTGATGCAGGGCTCAAACCCAAGAACCACGAGATCATGACCTGAGCCAAAACCAAGAGCCAGCTCCTTGACCGACTGAGCCACCCAGGCACCCCTCTCAGATATTTCTTGCTAGCAAAATCCAACCACGGAGATATGACTATGGTAAAATTAACCCTTTCTTAGATCAACTAGGTAAGATAGAAAGCTGAAACCAGAGCAATGGTCCTTAAGCTTCAGCATGCATACAAATCACTGGAAAGACTCTTCAAAATACATTTTGTGGGGCCCCACCCCTAGAGTTTTGGATTCCATAGGTCTGTGACATAGGGCCACTAAATTTGCTAGTAAAAATATATGACTCCCAGTTAGATTTGAATTCCAGTTAAACAGTCCCAAATATTACAAATATTCAATCCTAAATACTGCATGGAACATGCTTATACAAAAAAAAAAAATCATTGCTTTTTATCTGAACAAATCATTGTTTATCTGAAGTTCTCACTTAACTGGGCAACCTGTATGTTATCTAGCAACCGTACTGGGGTGGCCTGAACCTGTGCATATCTAACAAGTTCCCAGGTGATACTGTTGTTGCAGTCTGGGAACCATACTTTGAGAACTGCTAGACAACTCAGACGTGCCTTCAGAACTTTCCAATTCAACCCTGAATACTAAGGTTAGGGCTTCCCACTCTGGAGGTACATAGATACCTTCAGGTGGTACCAAAAGCCTAGGTAAAGAAAGTACCTTCATCAGCTCTTGGTTGTCTTGGTGAATGAGAAGTGGATCTTACTATCTAACCATTTAACCCCAGTGGTTATAACAATTTCAACGACAAAGTTAATACTCTTGAGATGGTGGAAGGTTGATATTTCTCAGCTAAGTTTGTGCAGACTGCCATGGAAATTGGCACTGCTGGCTTTGACAGGAAATACTGAATTCCTAATAACACAGAGCTGTTCCTTTGCACTTGGAAATCAATCCTTACCTTAGCTTCCTGTCGCAGCAACTTTCTGATTGCTACATGGCCTCTTTGTTCTCCCTTTGCTCAAGATTACAGGTGCTGAGAGAGGTACATGTGCCTGGTAAGTAATTCTTTATTTCTGATGGTCAAGCAGTTGTTTGCTCTTTATAATCAGGTCCAAGCCCGTGAGTTAGACTTGCAGCTTGCTATGGGGATAATTCTTATCGTTTATCTTCCAGGCAAGTGATTGGTTTTTCTCATTAATTGTGTTTTTAAATGTACAAACCATATGTAGAGAGTGAAACAGTTAATGGAAAGAACCAAAAAGAATACATTCAAGTGAAAATAACAAGTATTCATCTAATAACAGTTATATATACAGGTTGTGTTCCATGTTGTGACAATCCTGTCTTCTCTCCTTGTATTTCTATCAGTGAAGGTCACTGGCTTTAAGACCACCAGCTCTGGGTTATCCAGCCAGAGATGCCAGTGTAATTGGCCTACATGTGGCCTGACCAAGGGGAGCTTTAAAAGCTCCTCAGATGAGGGAGGAGCCAAGATGACAGAACAGCATGGAAATTTTTTGTGTGTCTTGCGTCCATGAAATACAGTCAGACCAACACTAAACTATCCTGCACACCTAGAAAACTCATTGGAGGATTAACACAACAATATGCACAACCTGAACCACAGAATTCAGCAGGTACATGGTACATGGTGGACTTGGGGAGAGAGAAGCCGGCAGTGGGCAGAGAGCTGCCTTTGCCGGTGGAAAGAGGAGACTGGAGCAGGGGAGAATACAGGAAAGGCACCCCTCCCCAAAAGCAGCTGGAGAAAAAGTGGAAAATTGAAAACAGCTGCAGGGACTAAACCAAAAAGGGAGAAAGGAGAAAGGAGAAAGGGGAGGGTTTAAATTCCATTAAGGCTGTAAACAAGTGGAGCAAAGTCTGCAACTCCGCAGCTCAATACCTGGTGGTGCTCTGGTGGGAAGGGCGAATCCCCAGTAACAGAGTGGGGTCCGGGAGGTTCTCAGGCCACACAGGGAAAAGTGGTTCCACTGCTGGAAGGACATTTGGTAGAGACTGTTGAAGCTACCTGGTCCCAGCAGACCCTAGAAAATGGCCACATTCACTGGTACTGGAACAAGGTCATTAAAGGTGAAGCCTGGTACCAGATGTGTGTTGTGGTTTTCCATAATCCCTGAAAAGCTGCTGCTACACTATCTCGCAAACTTTTTCTGGGGCAGGCTGGTACCTGGCTGCAGTCTCAGGGCACCGGCAGCAGCAGGGTTCAGCAGGCATTCCTGGGTGCAGCCGGCATTCAGCTGTTGCTTGGTGAGATCCTCCTGCAGAGGGGCGGAACGGGTCAAAGCCACAGTCCTTCAGAAGTAAGGGGCCGGGGAAAACAGTCTCATCTGAGACAAAACTCAGGAGAGAGGTACTGCCTGGGGCTTGGTCACAGACAGTGAAGAAGCGGGCAGTGGATGAAAGCTGAAGACAGAGGACGGGTGCATGATTGATGATCGGAGAGAACAGAGTTCCTATACTAGAGACTGGGTACCTGGGTGACACCATTTTCACCACTCCCACCCATGCACATATGCACCTATGAGTGCTGCAACAATCCACCCCAGTAGGCTAGCAGCATCATCTAATGGAGAACGGAGCTGTTATGAGCCCTGCCCAACTGGGCCAACTTCCCTCTTCAAGAACACAAGTCTCACCTCCTGCTTAGATTATGGACTATAAAGTGCTACATAGACTGACTTCTAGGGGAAAGTGAAGTAATTTCACTCCTATCTCAATCTGTTAGCAGGTCCATCTATTCAATTTTCTTTCTTTTCTTTTCCTTTTTTTCCCTCTTTTATAGTATTCTTTTTCTTGAATACAGAGAGAGAAAAAATTCATTTTTATTTTCAATTCTTATTAAAAATATTTTTCTTTAACTTTTTTTATATATTTTTTACTTTTGTGTAAACTTTTTCGAATTCTATCTTACTTCCATCATTCTATTTTAGTCTACTTTGGTGTATTCACCATTTCAAAATTTCAAACGATTTCCTTGTTTTCTTTTTTCTTTTTTTTTTCTATTTTTCATTTCTTTTCTTTTTCTTGAATGCAGAAAGTGAAAAATATTATTACTTTCAATTTCTATTAAAATATTTTTCTTTAATTTTTTTACTATATTTTTTGCTTTTATGTAAATTTTTTCAAATTCTATTTTACTTCCATCATTTTATTTTAGTCTACTTCAGTGTATTCAGTTTTTCAAATTCTCAAACAATTTCCTCCCCCCTCCCTTTTTTTCCCTCTAATCTGTCAAACCACTTTCAATACGCAGACCAAAACACACCTAGGATCTAGCATCATTTATTAGATTTTGTTTGTGTTTGTGTGTGTGTTTAATTTTTTAATTTTAATTTTTTTAATTTTAATTTTTCTACCTCATTAACTCCGTTTCTCCCTTCAAAATGACAAAGTGAAGGAATTCACCCCAAAAGAAAGAGCATGAAGAAACGACAGCCAGGGGTTTAACCAACACAGATACAAGCAAGATGTCTGAACCAGAATTTAGAATCACGATAATGAGAATACTAGTTGGAGTTGAAAATAGGTTAAAATCCCTTTCTGCAGAGATAAAAGAAGTAAAAAATAGAATGAAATTAAAAATGCTATAACTGAGCTGCATCATGGATGGATGCAGCGGCAGCAAGGATGGATGAGGCAGAACAGAGAATCAGTGATATAGAGGACAAACTTATAGAGAATAATGAAGTAGAAAAAAAGAGGAGGATTAAGGCAAAAGAGCATGATTTAAGAATTAGAGAAATCAGTGACTCATTAAAAAGGAACAACATCAGAATCATAGGGGTCCCAGGAGAGGAAGAGAGAGAATTAGGGGTAGAAGGGTTATGTGAGCAAATCATAGCAGAAAACTTTCCTAACCTTGGAAAAGACACAGACATCAAAATCCAGGAAGCACAGAGGACCCCCATTAGATTCAACAAACACCGACCATCAACAAGGCATATGATAGTCAAATTCACAAAATAGGCAAGGAGAGAATCATGAAAGCAGCAAGGGAAAAAAAGTCCCTAACCTACAAGTGAAGACAGATCAGGTTTGCAGCAGACCTATCCACAGAAACTTGGTAGGCCAGAAAGGGGTGGCAGGATAATTCAATGTGCTGAATCAGAAAAATATGTAGCCAAGAATTCTTTATCCAGCAAGGCTGTCATTCAAAATAGAAGGAGAGATAAAAGTTTCCCAGACAAACAAAAATTAAAGGAGTTTGTAACCAGTAAACCAACCCTGCAAGAAATTTTAAGGGGGACTCTCTGAGGGGAGAAAAGATGAGGGGGAAAATATATATATATCTCAAAAGCAACAAAGACTAGAAAGGACGAGAGAACACCACCAGAAACTCCAGCTCTACAAGCATCATAATGGCAATAAATTCATATCTTTCAGTACCCACTCTAAACGTCAATGGACTCAATGCTCCAATCAAAAGACATAGGGTAACAGAATGGATAAGAAATCAAGATCCATCTACATGCTGTTTACAAGAGACCCACTTTAGACCTAAAGACACCTTCAGATTGAAAATAAGGGGATGCGGGGCGCCTGGGTGGCGCAGTCGGTTAAGCGTCCGACTTCAGCCAGGTCATGATCTCGCGGTCCGTGAGTTCGAGCCCCGCGTCGGGCTCTGGGCTGATGGCTCGGAGCCTGGAGCCTGTTTCTGATTCTGTGTCTCCCTCTCTCTCTGCCCCTCCCCCGTTCATGCTCTGTCTCTCTCTGTCCCAAAAATAAATAAAAAACGTTGAAAAAAAATTAAAAAAAAAAAAGAAAGAAAATAAGGGGATGAAGAACCATCTATCATGCTTATGGTCAACAAAAGAAAGCTGGAGTAGCCATACTTATATCAGACAATCTAGACTTTAAAATAAAGACTGTATCAAGAGCTGCAGAAGAATATTATATCATAATCAAGGGGTATATCCACCAAGAAGACCTAACAATTGTAAACATTTATGTGCCAAATGTGGAAACACCCAAATATATAAATCAAATAATAACAAACATAAAGAAACTCATCGATAGTAACACCATAATAGTAGGAGACTTCAACACCTCACTCACAGCAATGGACAGATGGTCTAATCAAAAAATCAACAAGGAAACAATGGCTTTGAATGACACACTGGACCAGATGGACTTAACAGATATATTCAGAACATTACATCCTAAAGCAGAAGAATGTACATTATTCTTCAGTGCACATGGAACATCCTCCAGAATAGACCACATACTGGACACAAATCATCCCTAAGTAAGTACAAAAAGATTGAGATCATACCATGCATATTTTCAGACCACAACACTATGAAACTCAAAATCAACCACAAGAAAAAACTTGGAAAGGTAACAAATACTTGGAGACTGAAGAACATCCTACTAAAGAATGAATGAGCTAACCAAGAAGTTAAAGAGGAAATTTAAAAGTATATGGAAGTCAATGAAAATGATAACACCACAACCCAAAACCTCTGGGACACAGCAAAGGCGGTCATAAGAGGAAAGTATATAGCAATCCAGGCCTTCCTAAAAGAATGAAGAAAGAACTCAGATACACAACCTAACCTTATGCCTTAAGGAGCTGGAAAAAGAACAGCAAATAAAACCCAAACCAGCAGAAGACAGGAAATAATAAAGATTAGAGCAGAAATTAATGCTATCGAAACCAAAAAACAGTAGAACAGATCAATGAAATCAGAAGCTGGTTCTTTGAAAGAATTAACAAAATTGATAAACCACTAGCCAGTTTGATCAAAAAGAAAAAGGAAAGGACCAAATAAATAAAATCAAGAATGAAAGAGGAGAGATCACAAGCAACACAAAAGAAATAAAAACAATAATAAGAAAATATTATGAGCAATTTTTTGCCAATAAAATGGGCAATCTGGAAGAAATGGACAAATTCCTAGAAACATATACACTACCAAAACTGAAACAGCAAGAAATAGAAAATTTGAACAGACCCATAACCAGTAAGGAAATCGAATTAGTAATCAAAAATCTGCCAAAAAACAAGAGTCCAGGGACAGATGGCTTTCCAGGGGAATTCTACCAAACATTTAAGGAAGGGTTAACACCTATTCTCTTGAAGCTGTTCCAAAAAATAGAAAGGAAAGGAAAACTTCCAAACTCTTCCTATGAAGCCAGCATTACCTTGATTCCAAAACCAGACAGAGACCACACTAAAAAGGAGAACTATAGACCAATTTCCCTGATGAACATGGATGCAAAAATCCTCAACAAGGTATTAGCCAACCGGATCCAACAATATATTAAAAAAAAATTATTCACCACAATCAAGTGGGATTTATACCTGGAATGCAGGCCTGGTTCAATATCCACAAAACAATTATCATGATTCATCACATCAATAAAAGAAAGGACAAGAACCATATGATCCTCTCAATAGATGCAGAGAAAGCATTTCACAAAATACAGCATCCTTTCTTGATAAAAACCTTCAAGAAAGTATGGATAGAAGGAGCATACCTCAAAATCATAAAAGCCATATATGAACGACACAACGTTAATATCATCCTCAATGGGGAAAAACTGAGAGCTTTCCCCCTAAGGTCAGGAACAAGATAGGGATGTCCACTCTTGCCACTATTATTCAACATAGTATTGGCAGTATTAGCCTCTGCAATCAGATAACACAAAGAAATAAAAGGCATCCAAATTGGCCAGGAGGAGGTCACACTTTCACTCTTTGCAGATGACATGATACTCTATATGGAAAACCCAAAAGATTCCACCAAAAAACTGCTAGAATTGATTCATGAATTCAGCAAAGTTACAGGATATAAAACCAATGCACAGAAATCAGTTGCATTCCTATACACCAACAATTAAGTGACAGAAAGAGAAATCAAGGAATCAATCCCATTTACAGTTGCACAAAAAAACATAAATACCTAGGAATAAATCTAACCAAAGAGGTGAAAAATCTATATACTGAAAACAATAGAAAGCTTATGAAAGAAATTGAAGAAGATACAAATAATGGAAAAAGATTCCATGCTCATGGATTGGAAGAACAAATATTGTTAAAATGTTGATACTGCCCAAAGTAATCTACATATTCAATGCAATCCCTATCAAAGTAACACCAGCATTCTTCACAGAGCTAGAACAAATAATCCTAAAATTTGTATGGAACCAGAAAAGACCCTGAATAGCCAAAACGATCTCGAAAAACAAAACCAAAGCAGGAAGCATCACAATCCCAGACTTCAAGCTATACTACAAAGCTGTAATCATCAAGACAGTATGGTACTGGCACAAGAACACTCAGATCAATGGAACAGAATAGAGAACCCAGAAATGGACCACAAACGTATGGCCAACTAATCTTTGACAAAGAAGGAAAGAATATCCAATGGAATAAAGACAGTCTCTTCAGCAAGTGGTGCTGGGAAAACTGAGCAGAGACATGCAGAAGAATGAACCTGGACCACTTTCTTACACTAGACACAAAAATAAACTCAAAATGGATGAAAGACCTCAATGTAAGACAGGAAGCCATCAAAATCCTTGAGGAGAAAGCAGGCAAAAACCTCTTTGATCTTGGCTGCAGCAACTTCTTACTCAAAGTGTCTCTGGAGGCAAGGGAAACCAAAGCAAAAATGAACTACTGGGACCTCATCAAAATAAAAAGCTTCTGCACAGTGAAGGAAACAATCAGCAAAACTGAAAGGCAACTGACAGAATGGGAGAAGATATTTGCAAATGACAAAATCTATAAACAACTTATCAAACTCAACACCCAAAAAACAAATAATCCAGTGAAGAAATGGGCAAAAGACATGAATAGACACTTCTCCAAAGAAGACATCCAGGTGGCCAATCGACACATGAATAAATGCTTAACATCACTCATCATCAGGGAAATACACATCAAAACCACTGTGAGATACCACCTTACACCTGTCAGAATGGCTAACAGTAACAACTCAGGCAACAACAGATATTGACGAGGATGCGGAGAAAGATCTCTTTTGCAGTGTTGGTGGGAATGCAAGCTGGTGCAGCCACTCTGGAAAACAGTATGGAGGTTCCTCAAAAACCTAAAAATAGAACAACCCTATGACCCAGCAATTGCACTGCTAGGCATTTATCCACGGGATACAGGTGTGCTGTTTCGAAGGGACACATGCACCCCCATGTTTATAGCAGCACTATCAACAGTAGCCAAAGTATGTAAAGAGCCCAAATGTCCATCAATGGATGAATGGGTAAAGAAAATGTGGTATATATATACAATGGGGTATTACTCAGCAATTAAAAAGAATGAAATCTTGCCATTTGCAACTACGTGAGTGAAACTGGAGGGTATTATTCTAAGTGAAATTAGTCAGAGAAAGACAAAAATCATATGACTTCACTCATATGAGGACTTGAAGACAAAACAGATGAACATAAGGGAAGGGAAACAAAAAGAATATAAAAACAGGGAGGGGGACAAAACAGAAGAGACTCATAAATATGGGGAACAAACTGAGCATTGCTGGAGGGGTTGTGGGAGGGGGGATGGGCTAAATGGGTAAGGGGCACTAAGGAATCTACTCCCGAAATCACTGTTGCACTATATGCTGACTATTTGGATGTAAATTTTAAAAAATAAAAAAATAAAACAACTTAATAAAAAAAAAAATCTCCTCAGATGATATAATCACTTTAGGAAACTATTGAACAGTGTTTATTAAAGTTGAACAGGGTCACCTGAGTGGCTCAGTTGGTTAAGCAGTAACTTCAGCTCAGGTCACGATCTTGCAGTTCATGAATCAAGCCCCGCATTGGGCTCTCTGCTGTCAGTGCAGAGCCTGCTTCGGATCCTCTGTCTCCCTCTCTCTCTGCCCCTCCCCCGCCTCACACATGGTCTCTCTTGCTCTCTCTCTCTCTCTCAAAAATAAACATTAAAAAATGTTTTTAAATGTTAAAGTTTGACATACAGTCAGTTCTTGTTTGGGGTAGTTATGTTCTATAAAGTCATGATGAACGCTGAATTAGTAAATACTGAACCACTGTTGTTGGGGGAATGAGCCTCTGGTCATAACATTTTTGTCAACCAATACATAACCTTTTTTTATGTGTGTTTCTGTTTAAATTTTTTTTTTCTCAACGTTTTTATTTATTTTTGGGACAGAGAGAGACAGAGCATGAACGGGGGAGGGGCAGAGAGAGAGGGAGACACAGAATCGGAAACAGGCTCCAGGCTCAGAGCCATCAGCCCAAAGCCTGACGCGGGGCTCAAACTCACGGACCGCGAGATCGTGACCTGGCTGAAGCCGGACGCTTAACCGACTGCGCCACCCAGGCACCCCTGTGTGTTTCTGTTTAAAAAAATCTTATATATATTGTTGATTCATTAGCATTGAACTCATGGCCAATGGCACTATCACTCATGCCTGAATGAAACTTATCTAACACATATTTTTTTCATAAGGCACATCACAGCCTCTAGATCTTAGAAACACAGTCAGCTCTTCAGCATTTGGCTTCGGGCCATTTTAAATATTGAAATTACCAACAAAAGCACAAAAATGCAAAAAAAAAAAAAACCCACAAAAACAAACCCCAACCAAAAAACAACGTGACACTAAATATCTAGTGAAAAGGACAGTGGTTTTCAGAATGAGATATGAAACAAGAAGGCAGAGAGTTTCCTTGTTTGATCTCAGCTGGGAAGAGCAACTCAAATTTTCTGCCGCTCTGCACATGCCCACAAATGACTGCCAAAGTGCATGGGTACTGACTTTAGGGCTACAAATATATTCTAGTAAATAGGCAAATTCATAATACAGAATCTATGAATATTGAGGATTGGCTATACCTCTGCCCTCAGACCCAGCAAACCACTCCACTCCTGGAGAAATGAGAGTGTATCTCCACCAGAAGGTAAGTACAGAATGCTCAGAGCAGCCCTCCTTACAACAGTGCAAACCTGGAAATAACTCAAACTCCCATCAACAGGAAAATGGATAATGCATGATATAATCATGCAACGGAATACTAATTGGCAATATAACCAAGCTAGTCACCAATGCACTCAGCAACATGGATTAATCTTAAAATCATTCAGATGAGCAAAAGACTACATACTTTATATAAAATACAAGATCGGGAGAAATTAATGTGTGGTATAGAAAATGGAATAGTGGCTACCGTTAGAATATTAATGCACAGGGATATAAGATCTCTTCTGGTGTTGATTAGGATAGTGGTTACACAGATATATATGTATGGAAAAATCCATCAAGCTGCACACCTAAGATGTATGCACTTCACTGTATGTATGATAGACCTCTACCTCAATTAAAAAACTAAAAAGCTGCCAAGATGACTCCAATGTGCAGCCAAACCAGGGAATCACTGCTGAGCCCCATCAGTGCCCTGGCCATCCCCAGTTACACTGCCAGTTCCACCCTTAGTATCATAACAGCTTGCAGGATGCTCTCCACCCAGTCCCAACCTTTTAAAACCAGAGGACAAAGGAGAGCTGGAAGGGAACTCAGAATCCATCTACTGCCAGAATGGCTAATTCGTTTCATTCTCAATGCTAACTAACTTAGTTCATTTGTTAATGGCTGACTGGCATTCTGGATTCAGAAGATTCTGAGCCTGCATCCAAACACAGTGGGCGAGAAGTTGTACAATCAATTAGCAGTGTCTGGCTTGTGCCCGGGTGAGGAGAGATGCATACACTTACCATGTATTTGCCACCAATCTAGTCCAGTTCTCCCCTTTGTCACATGAAGATCCATAGAAATGATTTGTCCAGGCTCATGCTGGTAGTCAGAGGCAGAGACATGATTAAACCTAAGTGTTCTCTGAGCAGCCAATTAAGATATAGGTTTATCACTCTAAGAGATGCCAGGGGAGATGCTGGGAAGGATGAGCATGAAGAATGAAGAACCAGTGGGGCACCTGGGTAGCTCAGTCATTTGAGAGTCCACCTCTTGATTTTGGCTCAGGTCATGATCCCAGAGTCGTGGGGAGCCCCACATCGGGCTCCATGCTCAGTGTGGAGCCTGCTTAGGATTCTCTCTCCTCTCCTCTCCCCCTCTCCCCCAACTCATGCTTTCTCTCTTCCCCTTTCTGAAGAAAAAAAAAAGAATACAAAAAAAAAAAAAAAGAATGAAGAACCAAAGTATGATCTTAACTGCACTAAAGATGCAGGCCATCCATGGGCAAAGACCATGAAATTGCCTCCTGAATATTCAAGGAGTTTGAAAAGATACTAGTACAAACATCTAACTTCTGTTTCAAACCTCATGCCCATTCACTTATTCATAACACCTCAGTAAGCATTTTAATAGAAAGGGGATTGGTATGAATGTTCTTTGCAATCCATAATATGCTTTACAAATGTTGGATTTTTTTTTTATAAAAATGCTTTTTAACAGTCCTAATAAATACCCACCACATACCCATTCTTGTGCTAGAAGTTGTGGGAAATGTGACAACAGCTGGAGACACAAGTAGTTGAGTAACAAATTGTAATAGCAGGACCTAGATTAGTGACACCACTTAGCAATTAATGCTGAACCATACACCATCACCGAAGTCTGTTTTTCTAGCTGCTAAGTGGGTTTTACATGAGTCCCCCACTTCACAGGATTGCAGGAGGGATTGAATGAATTGTGAAATCACTTTGTACATCAGAGTCATACTTTCATAGACAGAAGATTCCCAAGTCAAGCCATCAGGCCAAAATGATGTAGGGTCAAAACTGGCTAAAGGCTAGGGCACCTGGGTGGCTCAGGTCATGATCTCCTGGTTTGTGGGATCAGGCCCCACATTGGGCTCTGTGCTGACAGCTTGGAGCCTGGAGCCTGCTTCAGATTCTGTGTCTGCCTCTCTCTCTGTTCCTCCTTGGCTCTCTCTGTCTCTCAAATAAATAAATAAATGTTTAAAAAATGTTCAACTGGCTAAAGGCTGATAAATGTTAGTTACTGTTTAGCAATGCCTTAAGGAGTTGTCTTGCTCCTCTACCATGCTATGCTGGTCCCCTGGCTAACCAGATAGTCCAACTGTAGCTGGACTAGAGAGGGGTCCCAGTCCATGTGGGGCAGATTGCCTCTGAGCCCGCATAGCCTTAAAATTCTGGCTTGGAGAAAAATATAGTCTAGAGCAGTAGTTCTCCATCTTTAAACACTGGGACAGCTTTAAAAGGATTCATGTCTGGGTTCTAGCCAGCGTTTTTTAGTTTCCCAGGGGATAGCCACTGTGCAGTCAAAGCTGAGAACAACAGATACAGTGATCTTTAAGAAATTGTGAAGAAGCCTAACAGTATCAATTACACCGATGAAGGAAGGGGTATGCTCCATGCCAGGGGCAACAGAATGGTCAGGGAAGTTTCAGAGGTGGAGATCTGCAGGGCCAAAGGTGCCCTCGTGGTCTGGTAGACACTGACATGGCGAATGAGCCTGGAGAGGCACAAGGCATCCTGAGGGCCATTTTGGGGCCAAACTTAGGGAGAGTCAGGACTCAGGGAAGGATCAAGGTAAGATTTTCAGTGGTTTTCCTGGTAGGCCTTAGCATCAACCATCATTTCCAGCCCCAGCACTATAACACAGCCCAGTCCCTCTTCATGGGTGTATATATAGCCCAGGCTGATGTCAAAGAGGGAATGCCAAGATATCCTCACATGAAGAAGAACAGAATTCTTCACTGGATAAATGGCTTTCACACACAGAGGCCCATCCTTCCAATGGCCCATTGAGGCAGCTGGGAAAGACATGATTATCCTTAGTTTACAGACAAGGAAATCAAGGCTCAGAGGTTATGAGATGTCCAAGGTCACAAAGTCAGGAAGGGGTTGAGTTGGGATTCAAACCCAGATTTCCTAACTCCCAGTGTGGGCTTTTTAAATTATCATTAACAATAACATATAGTATTTATTGAGCATTTATGTGTTCCAGGTGCATGCTACATTTTATATCAATTATATCATCTTATCCTCCGATTACTCTAAAAAGTATGTATTAGAATTATCATCTTATGAACGAATAAACTGAGATTTAAGGGTTTAAGTAACTTGTTCAAACTCAAGTCAGGACCAGAGCTGGGTGGAACAGAAAGTGCCTAAGGGACATAACGTTACTGTCTCTACCCCATCTCTTCATTCCCCAGCTGCCTCTGAATCTAAGAGGCTAGGGATGAGAGCAGAATTCTTATTCTACACAGGCCCTGAGGCCAGAGCTTAGACTTGATATGTGGGCATATCTATCACCTTCCATGTGCATAGACCTGTCCTCAAGGCACAAATGAATAATCTGTGTGAGAGAATGTACAAAGGAGATCTGATTCCACCAGGCTATGGCACGTGAATCCTCACTCAATATAAAACACAGAGATCCTACTTGATGACTTCCTTTTAAATTCCTACTCTACAAAATAATCAGTCCTAACATCACTAGTGTGGAACTAACAGACATCATCTCCCTCTCGATAGGGAGCACTGAGAATGACATACATCAATTCTGGGGTGTTCCTCCCAAAAGCACATTCAACTAAATCTAATCATGAGAAACATCAGACAAACCCAAATTGAGGGACATTCTACAAAATAACTGGCTTCTACTTTTACAAATGTCAAGGTCAGTGGGGCATCTGGGTGGCTCAGTCGGTTAAGCATGCAACTTCGGCTCAGGTCATGATCTCGTGTCTGTGAGTTTGAGCCTCGCATCAGGCTCTGTGCTGACAGCTCAGAGCCTGGAGCCTGCTTCAGATTCTGTCTCCTTCTGTCTCTGCCCCTCCCTGGCTCATGCTCTATCTCTCTCTGTCTCTCAAAAATAAATAAACGTTAAAAAAAAATTTTTTTTAATGTCAAGGTCAAAAAAATACCAAGGTCATCTGTGAAAGCCAAAGAAAGATTGAAGAACTGTTCCAGATTAAAGGAGTCTAAAGATGCATGGCAGTTATATACCATACATTATCCTGGATGGAATCTGAATCAGAAAATGTTTCTTTTGATGTAAAGGATACTATTGAAATTTGAGAAATTTGAATAAGATATGCATATTAGCCAACAGTATTGTATCCATGTTAACTTCCTTATTTGGAGAAATGTATCGTGGTTATGGAAGAGAATTTTCTTGCTTTTTAGGAAATGTATACTGACAGGGCAGAGAGAAAGAGAGGAAGTCAGAAAGAGAGAAAGACAAAGCAAATGTATAAGACAAATGTTAACATTTGGGGTAAAAGGAGTTTTTTGTACTATTCTTGGGAGCATTGGGCCTTTATGAGTAAATATGGCAGAATCCTCAGTCCTTCTGGGGAACCTCTGAGACTCTGTGAACATGCGTGAAACATGTATCTTTGGCAGGGAAGGAAGCAGGGGTATTACCCACCAATATGTGCTCTTTTGTTAGAATTGTTTCTGGGCATTGACTTCCCAACACTTTCAGTCTGCCCTGTTTGTGGACAGACCACACACCTGTAACCAGAAGCCCTGAGGCAGACACAAGAAGCCATAATATGTACAAGAACTGCCCACAAGTGACCTCTGGGTGGGCTGAGAAGATATGGACAGGGTACCTACAGTGTCCATTAGAGTAACCCAACCTAACTCTTGCCCTTCATGCAGAAGATCCCCCACCCAGCCTTTTGTCACCTGTCACTGACTTGTGTCAGGCACAGAACCCAAAAACACACGTAAGCATGAGTTTGAGTTGATATCCATGTTCTTCTGGAAAACAAAGACGCAGGTGCTACAGAACAAAGAAATGGGGGGCCCTGGATGGACACAGAGGAAGTGTTTTCAGTGTGGGTTTCCCCAAGCAAAGTTTGGGACTTTCCAGCTAGGGTAATTGGAATAAAGCTGTTCCAATACAGGATACCAGGTTCACTGCTTGAAGCTGGGGTGGGGCTTCTGAGGAGACTGCCCAAAAGAAAGTAGCCCGCTGCTGCCTGGGATTATGGCTTTTAGGGCTGAAGGAGGTAGAAAAATTTGAATCCACCTTGATTCCAGGAACCAAATCAAACCACCTGCTTCCTTAAAAACAGACAGTTCACCAAAGAGCATACATAGATGAAAGCACATATTGAAAAGCATGTGATGAAAAGATGTTCAACACCATTAGCCATAAGAGAAATGCAAATTGAAACTGCCGTGAGATATCACTGCAAACCTAACAAAATGTCAAAAAAAGAAAGAAAGAAAGAAAGAAAGAAAGAAGAAAGAAAGAAAGAAGAGTGACAACATCAAATGTTGGCAATGATGTGGAGAAACTGGATCACATAGCTGGTAAGAATGTGAAATGGCATATCCATTCTGGAAAACAATTTGAAAGCCTCTTATAAAACTAAATATGAAATTACCATATAATCCAGAAAGTGTACCCTTGGGCATTTATCCCAGAGGAATGAAAATTTATGTTCATTCAAAAATCTGTACATGAATGTTCACAGCAGCTTTATTCATAATAGCCAAGAGCTGGAAATGGCCCAGATGTCCTTCGACATGAATACTTAAACTGTTCATGGAATGTATTCACAGTAAAGAAGGATGAACTACTGATACACACACCAACTTGGATAAGTTGGAGATACGTCTCCAGGAAATCATACTGAGTAAAAAAGTCTGACCTAACAGTTACATACTGTACAATTCCATTATGGCAATGGAGAACAGACTAGTGTTTGCCAGGAAGTAAGGACAGAGGTTTGGGGCCAGGGAACAGAAGGAAAATGGGTATTGCTGTAAAATAGCAACATGAGAGATCTTTGTGGGGATGGAAATGCTCTGTATCATAACAGTAGTGGTGAATACACAAAACTACCCGTGATCAAATTACTTAGAACTAATTACACATACACAAATGAGCACAAGTAAAACTAGAAAAACCTAAACAAGATGGGTGAGTGGGTAGGTTGTATTGATATTAAAATCCTGATTGCAATAGTGTACCATAATTTCACAAGGCATTATCACTGCAGGAAACTGGATAAAGGATTACACAAAATTTCTCTGCATTGTTTCTTACAATGGCATGTGAATCTACAATTACCTCAAAATTTTAATTTTAATTTTAAAAAAGATATGAAAGAAGAAAAGATGCATATAGAAAGACTGATTGAAAATCTTGTAAATAAAAAAGAAACAGTCATGGGGGAAAGCACACCGGTGGGATAACCTCAACTGGTTATAACCTTGTGCAGACTCATAAATGAGTGAAGTGAGATGACCAGGGACTATAGTGAGCAAGAGTGGACACATCCTTTCTAAAGAGGCATTCACTATGCTCCTCCAAGACGTTTTTGCCAAGCAAGGGGGCAGGCCCAGGGCCACCAGATTTTTCCATTTTTCTAGAAAAGGTGAAATGTGAATTTTAATAGGAAATCTTCCCATGTTTAAATGTTGGGAACTAATTAAAAAGTTCCTAAATGCTGTTCAGGTCAAATAAAATATAACTGAATTGTAGTCACACTTCAAGCAACCAGTTTTTGATCTTTAGCCAATCCCCGCCTTCCCTCCAATTCATCTGACTAAGTTCTACTCATTACCCAGGATGGAGTAAAGGCTCTATCTCCTCCTTGGCCCTTCTCTGAGTCCCACTCAGGGCTAAGTGCTCCTCTGTACCTATATAGCCCACCTCCACCTCCTCATCATTCTGTTTCCCTCTATCAGAACTATCCCACGGTATGGACATGTCTGATGACCCAAGAGCTCTGTACAGCTAACCATGGCCACCAATAGGTAGCCAATAGGTCAGCTAGGAATGTGCTAATCTGGGCTAAGGGGCTTTGATGATCCTGGCTTGCCTTGCTTGTGTCCATGAGTTAACTGAGGGTCAGCTGATCAGGTTGGCCTCAGCTGGCATGGCTCTACTCTATATGTCTCTTATCCTCCTCCTGAAACCAGAGGGCTAGCCTAGGCATGTACTTATGACAACAGCAGAGGCAAGAAGGAAACATAGGCCTCTTAAGGCCTGTGCTTAGAATTGGCATATTGTTATTTCTACCACATTCTATCATCCCAAGCAAGTCCCATAATCTAGCCAAAGTCAGTGGTTGAATAAATAGACTCCACCTCTTTAATGGGAGGGGCTAAAAATCAAATGTGAAGGGGATAGATTAGATACAGGGTGGGATGAAGAATTAGGGCATTAATGCAATCTACCCAAGCGCTTGTGGTTAGGAGCCCTGTCTTCCTCATTTTGTATCCTCAGAGCTTATCATTGTGCCAGGTACACAGCATGTACTTAACAGTTGTTTTTGAGTTCAAGAGACGAAGAATGAATGAGTACACAAATAATGCTTTCTTTTATGGATGATGAAATGCTTCCAGTGAGGTGGAACAACTTGCCCAAAGTCACACAGTTCATGGCAAATTCATGAATAGAATCCACATCTTTTTGGGGCACCTGTGTGTCTCAGTAGGTTAAGCGACTGACTCTTGATTTTGGGTCAGGTCATGATCTGGCAGTTTGTGAGTTGGAACCCCACGTCAGGCTCTGCACTCTCAGCACAGAGCCTGCTTGGGATTCTCTCTCTCTCCCTCTCTGCACCTCCACTGCTCACTCTCTCTCAAAATAAACGAACATTAAAAAAATTTTTTTAAAAGAAAAGAATCCACATCATCTCTTTCCACCATCACAAGATGCTTGGTGATGAAACCATCATGACATGGCACTCACCCCTCTGTACACTGGGTCTGCCGAAGGCTGGTGTCTGAGGTGGACACATAGAGGCCAGCTCAGAGCCCTTACATAGCAGGGTCCTGTCGGTACAATTGCCGTAATGTGAATCCATCCAAGGTGTACGTCTGCCTAGTTCCTGCTAACCTCTTGCATACAATGGGAAGAAGAGACACTTGCTCCAACAATAGATAGAATACAGAGCCAGATGTCTCCCGCATCACTGTCATCTCTCTGCCTTACACGCTAATCTCCCCATCGGGGGGTTGGAGGAGGCTGCTATTTCTGGGAAGTTTCCTGCAGTTTGATGCTTGTGTTTCTAATCGCTACTGCCACTTGCTGGCATCCCCTTTGGTATATTAACAGTTTATTTCATGGGAATTTCATTCATAGTTGCATCCTGAAGCTGCTTAAAGGGAAAGGTGGGGTTTTATTCCCCTGGAAAACTAGAGCCCTTTTCTCCCTTCAGAGGAACTGGAAGGAATGGCTTCATCAGTTGAGGAAGTGGATCTAAAACATTAAAAAAAAAAAAAAACTCCCCTTGGCAAAGAAGAAAGCTTTCAGCCAAATCTCTCACTGCCTCTACTTGAGGAGTAAGGAAGAGTGACCAGGGTATAAGGAGTGACCCAGCTCTGCAGAAGTTTTTCTTGGCTGCTGGTTAAGAAAATCAAGTTCTAGTAATTGGCTGTTTCAAGAGATGACTGTGTGACCTGAGAGAAGCTACCTGACCTCCCTGCAGGCGAGTTGCAATCTGTAGAACAAAGGAGGTGGCTATATGTGTGCTTGTCAAAACCACGCTTAAATCCTCAGAGGTACACCTCAGATCACCTGGCTGGGGCCTGGGAATCGAGCTCCAATACTTGTGCTTTCAAATACACATACACACACACACACACACACACACACACATACATACATATATATGGGCATCTGGGTGGCTCAGTCAGTTGAACGTCCAACTTCAGCTCAGGTCATGATCTTGCAGTTCGCAGATTTGAGCCCCGTGTTGGGCTCTGTGTTCACAGCTTGGAACCTGGAGCCTGCATCAGATTCTGTCTCCCTCTCTCTCTGCCCCTCCCCCACTTGCGCGTGCGCGTGCGCGCGCGCGCTCTCTCTCTCTCTCAAAAAACGAATAAACATTAAAAAAATGTTAATAAATATTTTTTTTTTTAAATACAGATAGGGGCGCCTGGGTGGCGCAGTCGGTTAAGCGTCCGACTTCAGCCAGGTCATGATCTCACGGTCCGTGAGTTCGAGCCCCTTGTCAGGCTCTGGGCTGATGGCTCAGAGCCTGGAGCCTGTTTCCGATTCTGTGTCTCCCTCTCTCTCTGCTCCTCCCCCGTTCATGCTCTGTCTCTCTCAGTCCCAAAAAAAATAAATAAACGTTGAAAAAAAAATTAAAAAAAAAAATACAGATACACCATAAGTAGAACTCAAGTTTCCATGAATCTTTAGGATAAACCACAAGACTCACTGGTGCTCGGTGAGCTGTTTCAGGACACTCTCCCATTCCCAAATATGACTTTCTCCTCTCCTAACATTAGCGGGTGCTTGACAGAAAAGTGCAAGAAACAACAAGATCACCATTTGTTCCAACGTTGAATCAAGCCTATGAATCAAGAGAAAATCAAATAGCCAAACTCTCACTCTGGGAAGGGTAAATAAACACAACCACTTTCAAATACCAAACACTGTTCAGCAGTTTCTTATAACTGCCTATAACCCACCAATTCCTCTCCTTGTTAGCCAAAGGAAATGAAAACATATGCTGACACAAACACTTATACATGAATGTTTAAATAGCCAAAGGCTAGAAACAATGCAAATGTTCATCAGCAGGAAAATGGGCAAGCTACATTCCATCCCAATAATGGAATACTCCTCAGCAATAAAAAGATGTGTCATAATACGTGCAATAACTCAAATGCTATGAACTGAATGCTAGTGTCCCCTAAAAAATCCTATGTTGAAATCCTAATGCCCAATATGATGGTATTTGGAAATGGGACATGTGAGAGGTAATTAGGTCCTGAGGGTGAAGCCCTCATAACGGGATTAGTGCCCTTGCTGGAAGAGACATGAGAGACAGCACTGCTTCCTCGGTCTCTGCCATAGAAGGACACAGCAAGAAGATGGCCAGCTACAAGCCAAGAAGATGATTCTCACTGGAACTCACCAGGCTGGTACCTTGATCTCAGGCTTCCTGTCTCCAGAAACATGTGAAATAAATCTCTGTTGTTTAAGCACCCTGTCTATGGTATTTTTGCATAGCAGCCTAAACTGAGTGAGACAAGGGATGAATCTCAAAATCATATTTTGAGTGAAAGAAACCAGATACAAAAGAGTACACGCTGTATGATTCCATTCATGTGAAGTTGTGTGAGTGGCCTTTGGAAAAGGGGTGGTGAAGTTATTGACCAGAGGCACAAGAAAGGTCACAAGAAAATTTTGTTGAGTAAGGGAGATGTTTTGTATCATGATGGGGGTGTTGGTTACCCTGGCATAAACATTTGTGAAAACCCATTAAACTGCATTTAACTATAACACACAGCGCTCATCCCAAAAAGTGCCCTCCTTAATGCCAATCACCCATCTAACTCATCCCCTCACTCACCTCCCCTACAGCAACCCTGTTTATTCTCTTATAGTTTGCCTCCATATCTGTTTTTATCTTATTTTGCCTTCCTTCCCCTATGTTCATCTTTGTGTTTCTCAAATTCCACATACGAGTGAAATCATATATTTTTCTTTCTCTGGCTAACTTATTTTGCTTAGCATAATACCCTCTCGTTCCAACCACTTTGTTTCAAATGGCAAGATTTCATTCTTTTTCATCACCAAGTAGTATTCCATTATATGTATAAACATCTTTTTTTTAATTTTATTTCTTATTTTTTTAAACTTACATCCAAATTAGTCAGCATATAGTGCAACAATGATTTCGGGAGTAGATTCCTTAGTGCCCCTTACTCATTTAGCCCATTCCCCACTCCCACAACCCCTCTAGTAACCCTGAGTTTGTTCTCCATATTTATGAATCTCTTCTGTTTTGTCCCCCTCCCTGTTTTTATATTCTTTTTGTTTCCCTTCCCTTATGTTCATCTGTTCTGTGTCTTAAAGCCCTCATATGAGTGAAGTCATATGATTTTTGTGTTTCTCTGACTAATTTCACTTAGCATAATACCCTCCAGTTCCATCCACGTAGTTGCAAATGGCAAGATTTCATTCTTTTTGATTGCCGAATAATACTCCATTGTATATGTATACCACATTTTCTTTATCCATTCATCCATTGATGGACACTTGGGCTCTTTCCATACTTTGGCTATTGTGGATAGTGCTGTTATAAACATTGGGGTGTGTGTGTCCCTTCGAAACAGCACACCTGTATCCCATGGATAAATACCTAGTAGTGCAATTGTTGGGTCATAGGATGGTTCTATTTTTAGTTTTTTGAGGAACCTCCATACTGTTTTCCAGAGTGGCTACACCAGCTTGCATTCCCAACAACACTGCAAAAGAGATCCTCTTTCTCCGCATCCTCGGCAACATCTGTTGCTGCCTGAGTTGTTAATGTTAGCCATTCTGACAGGTGTAAGGTGGTATCTCATTGTGGTTTTGATTTGTATTTCCTTGATGATGAGTGATGTTGAGCATTTATTCATGTGTCGATTGGCCATCTGGATGTCTTCTTTGGAGAAGTGTCTATTCATGTCTTTTGCCCATTTCTTCACTGGATTATTTGTTTTTTGGGTGTTGAGTTTGATAAGGTGTTTATAGATTTTGGTAGCCCTTTATCTGGTATGTCATTTGCAAATATCTTCTCCCATTCTGTCAGTTACCTTTTAGTTTTACATCTACTTCTGAAGCTAAGACTATACTGTATATTAACTAGAATTTAAATTAAAAAAGAGTTATAATTGGAGTTGTTTCTTTACATATATTTCATATATAACAAAATTCTAGAATAATAAGTGATGTTTACAAATCGACTTTAACAACATTAAGACAATAAACAATAAACACCCTTTTTAGTGTTGAAATAACACCCCAAACTCATCTTTTCCTTAAATAATAAAACAATGCAAGTTTTGGAATAAAAAAAATAAAAGAAAATAAACTTTGTATTTAAAATCTGCATTTTACTGTATATGAGTTATACCTCAATTTAAAAATAAACAAACTCTCTCCCTAACTGCAGACATGTCACTGGGAAATGTGCGCCAGCCCTTTCCCTGAAAATTTAAGAAGAGCAGTGTTCTAAACATCAGAGCCTTCTTGGAATTTCCCCTGGAGGAAGGCCGGTGAACAGAAAACTTTGAGCCTAGGACAAACCCAATTTGCAAAACGCGACAGAATGCCTCCCTAGCTGACAGTTGCTGTTAATATATGATGTCATGGACAATGCCGCTGTTAAGGATTGGGTTTTCTGGAAGGCAGCCTCTGGAATGAAGATCACCTTGCAGGAGGGCTTCTAAGGAGGGCTCTTGGGGGTCATTGTTTTTAGAAAGGAAAAGATGGAAGCAGGATGGGGCAGAAGGAAGAGCTGAGCTGTGATATGGTCTCAACAAAGGCCTCAGCTGATCCATGGGGAGCGTGGTGTTCAAGTGGTCCCAGTGCAGACTCCTCGGGGGCCAGTGGGCCAGGCCTTCATACCCCACATCGACCAATCACTGGATACAGGCTGGATCTGGAAGGAGGATTGACTTTGAACCAGCCAATCCCCAAAGGGGCTGACAGTTGAGGGCTGTCTTCCAGCAGTACTGCCAGAGGCTGGGAGAATTGGGCTTTCACAAGGAGGATGTGGACAGCCCATCATAGAACCCACCACAGTCTCCAAAATTCATTTATAACCAGAATTCCCTTATTTCTTGAGCATGGACCCAGCCCTACGCTCCTTGGCCTATATTCCTATTATGAATAGCAGTATTCACCCTGACATGAATGACCAATGTATACACACACATTGAAAATAAACAAAAAACAGGGCAATCATCAGGGAAATGAAAAATTTTTAAATTATTTTTTAAAATTTATTTATTTTTGAGAGAGAAAGAGAACACGAGTGGGGAAGGGCAGAGAGGGAGGGAGACACAGAATCTTAAGTAGGCTCCAGGCTCTAAGCTGTCATCACGGAGCCTGATGTGGGGCTGGAACTCATGAACCATGAGAGCATGACCTGAGCTGAAGTCAGACGCTTAACTAAGCCACCCAGGCACCCCAGGGAAATGCAAAAAACAAAAAACAAAAACAACAACAAAAAAAACAATAAACAGAAAACAAAAAACAAAAAAAAACACACAAAAAACACAAAACATAGTGAGATATTACCTCACACTTGTTGGAATGGCTGCCATCAAAAAGACAAGAAGCAACAAATGTCAGTGAGGATATAAACAAAAGAGAACCATCCTGTACCATTGATAGGAATGTAAATTGGTGCAGCTACTAGGGAAAACAGTATGTAGGTCCCTCAAAAAATTAAAGATAGAACTACCAGGGGCATCTGAGTGGCTCAGTCAGTTAAGCATCTGACTGATGCTTGATTTTGGCTCAGGTCATGATCTCATAGTTCATAAGTTCAAGTCCTGCATCAGGTTCCATGCTGAGGTGTGGAGCCTGCTTAGGATTCTCTCTCTCCTTCATTCTATCTGCCCTTCCCCCATGTTCTCTCTCTCAAAAATAAATAAACTTTAAAAAACAGTGAAATCAGACAGAAAAAGACAAATACTGCATGATCTCATTTTATGTGGAATCTTTAAAAGAATGAATTAATAGAAACAGACAACAGATTAGTGATCGCCAGAGGCGGGCGGTGGGCAAAATAGGTGCAGGTGGTACCAATTTCTGGGGCACCTGGCTGGCTCAGTCAGGGGAGCATGCAACTCTTGATCTTGGGGTTGTGAGTTCAAGCCCCACATTGGGTGAGAGATTACTCAAATAAATAAAACTTAAAAAAAAAAAGTACCAACTTTCAGTTATGAGGTAAATAAATTCTGGGGAGGTCATATACAGCATGTGACTATAGGTAACAATATGTATTGTATATGGTAAAGTTGCTAAAAAGTAGATCTTAAAAGTTGTCATCACAAGAAACAAATTTGTAGCCATGTGAGCTGATAGATGTTAACTAGATATACTGTGTCCTTCTGCAATACACACATATCAATTCATTATGAGGTATGACTAAAACTAATATAATGTTATATGTCAATTACATTTCAATAAGATTAGGGGAAAAATTAATCCAGGGAAGCCCTAACTTTAACAGCACTTTGTAAATACCTTCCTTCATTCTGTAAATTACTCAAGGTCTTTACTGGAAAGGACTCATTTCAATTTCCATTCTCTAGAGAAAATGTTATTTGCCACCCCCGCCCCCCCATTACATAGAGAAGATAGCCAATACTTGGCCTCAATCCAAGGCCATCCCATGGTCTCAAGGATGACTGGCCATGCGAATGAGGGTCTCTGAGAGGGGTGGGTGAGATCCTCATTGCAGCCAAAGCAAATGATGGCATCGTTGCTCCCAGCAATGGGTGCTGCCTGTTTACTAATAAAATGTTACTTTTCTTAGTTTCTTCGTCCACTCCAATCACTTTGTGATGTAAGAAAACATCACTTAGGGGGCCTGGGCGGCTCAGTTGTTAAGCGTCCAACTTCAGCTCAGGTCATGATCTCGCGGTCTGTGGATTCGAGCCCCGCGTCAGGCTCTGTGCTGACAGCTCAGAGCCCAGAGCCTATTTCAGATTCTGTGTCTCCCTCTCTCTCTGCCCCTTCCCCACTTGCACTCTGTCTCTCTGTCTCTCAAAAATGAATAAACATTAAAAACTGAAACAAAACATCACTTATTTTGTGAATAGCATCAGCTTCTTCCTTCTCTGTGTTCAGTCAGAGGCACCGGTTCCTAAATTAATCCTGAATAAGGGTGTGTGTTTCTGAGCTGGAGACAAGGACTTGGGTGCAAGCAAGTTTATATGGGAAGTGATCTTAGGACCAAAGGGAAGGAGTGGACAGAGTGGGGCATGGAAGAAGGGGAAGCACATAAAATGCATTTTATTGAGCTGATTATTGCTGTGGGAAACCACAGCCCAATCTTGTTGGGATCCCTCTGAGGAACCACCTAGAACACACCACAGAATTGTCCCTTCATGGATTGAGGGCTGCCCTCATAGTGTTAACTGATCCATGCCTGTGGGTGACAGCCAGGGGCAGGCTGCGTTACTTCCAGTGACTTCACAGAAGGTCTGTGAAGTCTGATCTGCAGCAAAGTGGGGGTGCATCGCTCAGATCCCCTTTAAGGTAGGACATGCCATGCAGGTGCAAGCAGCATGGTAGGATACAGCCAGAGAGGGCTTCATGGATATGTGGCCCCTGTAGTTACACAGGATGTCATAGTTAGAAGGCCCCCACAGGCCCCACACCTGGCTTACTGCCATGCTTCCATCATCTTGACATTCTTAGTCGTTTTTGGTCAGGGGCCCGCATTTTCATTTTATACTAGGGGCCGCAAAATATGTCCCTGGTCCTGCTAACAGCCTGCAGCTTTAACTCCTCAGGGTCCACATTGACTATGAAGCCAAATTCACATTCTTCTTGGAGCAGTGCCCAGCCAATGACTGAGCAAGGCTGTGATACAAAAAAGGGCCTAGAGATTTCCATCCAACACGGAACTCCTCTGATGGGTAGTCTTGGCTGTTACAGACTTTGCCAGGTCTGCACTAGGGTCTAAGAGCTCCCCTATTTTTTCTTTTCTTCCTTTCTTTTCTTTTCTCCACTGTTACTCCCCAGTAAACCTTCTGCACTCCCCACTTAGACCCAGGATCTGCTTCCCAGAGAAGACAAACCGCCATCACAATGGAAGACAAAGGTTGGCATGGGGGTGTGATGTGAGACAACAAGAACGCTGCATAGGTCACTTCTGCTACCATCCAGCCCCTATGAAACTCTTGCCCCACCACCCAGCAAGGGGTTGGCGATTTGTTGTGGAAGTATAAGCCTGGAATGTGTCCTACTGGGGAAGCTGTCCACATCTCAATGTCCACCAACCTTCATCTTTATACATGGCTCAGACCAGACAACTGGGTTTTGCCTCAGTTTCTCTTTTAGTGACTCAATTCCTTTGACAAAATTACTGTGCCTTGTATGCCAGTTCTCTGACCCACCACCCTAATTCTTGCCAATATCCCTCCCTATGCTAGAGAGGGAGAATCAGTGAAAACCATTAAGCACACTGGGCAGAGGACTTTGATGCTTGGAAAAGCTCCAGTCCAACACCTTTCTGCACCCACCTCTCCAAATAACACACAGATGACACCAGTACCTATCATGTCTTTATAGCAGCTCTCTTGTGTAACTAGAAACTTTCACCTTCTCTCTGCCTACATGTCCAACATTAGCTGATGACTTCTTCTTGAGCCATTTTTCACAGAAAAATAAAATTTATGTCTCTCCACACAAATTCTAGCATGGGTGAGGGGGCAAAATGGTGTTATTACACAGCATGTGACTGGTCAGTCCATCAATGTGTACACTTTATAATGATGTCTATAAGCAAGCAACCTAAGTATTCTCTCCACATCCAACTAGGCCCTTACCATAAATCTGATGAATATATGTATGCACACACTATATGCACCTCCATTTGCAAATATGTACAATGCCACTGAATTCTTAGTATGTGGGGCAGATTCTGGTGCTGTCCCACCCCAGAGCCTCTCGGTTAACCTCTTGAGTTCACCTGCAGCTATGGTGGACGGTTCCTGTGTGCACTGGTGGCATCCACCTGAGGAGGCACGTGTATCTTGCAGCTTCTGTCCCTGATAACCAGAGAAAGCACCAGGGGTCCTTGCTCAGACCATGCACAGGGCAACCCAGAGTGCTAAGGGGTCCAGGTTGGCCACCAAGCAACCTCAACCAGTAAGAGAAGACAGCTGGTGGATGATCACTCCAGTTTCCCCACCCTTCAACCTCTCCATGGGGCAATTCTGTGCCAGTGATTCTCAAACTTTAGCATATATCAGGATCACTGGAAGGCTTAAATAACATGGATTGCTGAGGACCACCACTAGGACCGATCAGTAGGTGTGGGGTGGGTACGTGGGAATCTGCATTTCTCACAAGCTCCCAGGTGATGCCTATGCTGCTGGTCCAGGGATCGCACTGTGAGAAGTGGTTATTAATGCGGTCTCTTAATAGGGCATGGAGTCCCTATTGCCCACAGAGGTAACCCTCCTGGTTAGCACATGCTTTTTTAGCTTCTCTGTCTTTTCAGTCTCATTTTCCCCATTCCCTTATTTGGACTTCTTGGACTCACCTCCCAAATAAAACCCCAACACCTCAAGTCCTTGTCTGGGAGTGTCTGCTTTTTGTGGGACAGAAGCAGGATGCCGTGGTTTTATATAATCTTTCCACAGAAAAGTGTAGTATGAGTGTGGGATTCCTGAGGAGGTCCTGACACCCAAAATATCAAAACCCATCGATTTAGATAAAGCTTTCACTTCACAGATGGTCCATAAAGGTTTTGGGTCTTAATAAGGAAGATTCAGACCAGGAACAGTATCTCCTGGACTTTGATTCTCTCACACTGCTTACTTAGAAAGTAATATTTTCCTGGGGCCACATGTTGAATCATGGCCATGAGTCTACCTGCATGATCAAAAGGGTCATGTGTGTGCACACATAGGTGTGATTTTGGTGGAGGCACGGAACAAGAGAGAGGGAGAACACCCACTAGGTCATCCTTTGTCAGTTCTCCCAGGATTTTCTTTATGCCCCAAACTGCAGTCTTGGAAGCTTTGCTTCCCACCCAAAGTATATACTTTTTAATTGAGATATAATGGATATTCAACATTATATCAGTTTCAAGTCACAACATAATGATTTGATACATGTATATGCTGCAAAATGATCACAACAAATCTAGTTAGCATCCATCACCACACACACTTTTTTTTTCATGGTAATGAGAACTTTTAAGATCTGCTCTGTTAGCAACTTTCAAATACACAGTACAGTACTGTTAACTAGACTCACCATGCTGCACATGACATCGCCAGGACTTGCTTATTTTATAAATGGAAGTTGGTGCCTTCGATCACCTCCACCCATTTTGCCCACCCTCCACCTCCCTCCTCTGGCAACCACTAATCTGTTCTCCATATCTATGAGGGTTTTTTTTTAAGATTCCACAAAAAAAGTGAAATCATACAGTATTTGCCTTTCTCTGACTTATTTCACTTAGCATGATGCCCTCAAGTTCCATCCATGTTGTCACAAATAGCAGGACTTCCTTCTTTTTGATGGCTGGGTAATACTCCACTGTATCTATATACCACATTTGCTCTATCCATCCTCCATCTATGGACACTTAGGTTGTTTCCGTGTGCTGGCTACTGTGAATGATGCTGCAATGAACATGGGAGTGCAGATATGTCCTCAATATAGTGATTTCATTTCCTTTAGATATATCCATGGGTGGAATTGCCCCATATGGTGGTTCTATTTTTTTTTTAATTGAAGTGTAGTTGACACATAATGTTACATTAGTTTCAGGTGTACAACATAGTGATTCCACAAGTCTATATGTTTATGCTATTCTCACTCCAAGTGTGGCTACCATCTGTCACCATACAATGCTATGACAATATCATTGACTACATTCCCTATGCTGAAACTTGCACCCCCTTGACTTATTCATTCTTTACCCGGATGCCTGTACCTCTCACTCCCTTTCCCCATTTTGCCACCTCTCCGCCCCGCTCCCTCTGGCAACCACTGTTTTCCATAGTGGTTGCACTTTCTATTTTTAATCTATCTGGGAAGGCTCTGGGCTTTCTCTGCCCCACTCTGCAACAGCAGATCCTCCAGAGTCTCCCCATTAAGGAAGCAGATCTGCATTGTCCCTCTTTGGCCATCCACTAAGCCTGTTTCTGCACACATTAAAGCATTGGTGGGGTGGAAGGACCCAGTCGTGCCAGCCCCCTCCAGTCTGCTGGCTGTAGACTAAGCAAAGACAGCTGTGAAATTCCCTCTGACATGGCTTATACAAAACCTCCTACATATTTGCAGACAGTGGAGCAAGTGGCGGAATGCAAGAAGAAAATGCTGGTGCTCTAAAGCTGGGAGAGAAAACCAATTAGTCGGGACCTCGGAAAACCCCACCAGCTGTGTTCCGGGAGAAGTAGCAAGTCTCTGCTGGTAGCTCCCAGGGCCTCCATCTGGCTGTTTACCTTCGGCTACCTACTATGATACTGTGCCCTGTTTTCCACTGCTCTCTCCATGACCTGTAACTTAGTTAACATTTGGGAATTTGTTTCTCATAAACACTCTTCTGCACATGTCACCCCATGGTGCCATCTGCTCGCGTGCATGACCTCCACCTCCACCAATATCTCCACTGGATTTTAAAATGCTCTGCTCTTTAGGAGCTGCTAAGAGGCACTGTTTGGGGGCCTTGCTGCCTCCAATATCCCCCTCACAAATTAGGAAATGTACTGTCAAATTCAAAGACAACATCACTGTCCTGAGAGAAATGGTCTATTTGGAACCATTGGCCTTGAATGAATGTAGAATTCATTTTCCAAAAGGCTGATCAAATGACCCTGTGGTTGGCTGAATAATTACTTCCTAACATGTCCCTGTCCCAATCCCTGGGACCTGTGAATGTTACCTTACATGACAAAGGGGATTTAGCAGATGTGCGAAATGGGAAGACTATCCTAGAATGTCTGCATGGATGCAGGTGTAATCACAATGGTCCTTATAAGAGGGAGGCAGGAAGGTCAGAGTCCAAGAAGGTGATATGATGATGAAAGCAGAGACTGGAGTGATGTGCTCTGAAGATGAAGGAAGAGGGAGTACACCAAAGAAGACAGGCAGACGTAAGAAGCTGAAAAGTCACGGAAACAGATTCTCCCCTCAGAGCCTCAAGAAGGAACCAGCGCTGCTCACACCTTCCCATTAGCCTAGTGAGAGTGATTTCAGGCTTCTGACCTCCAGAAATATAAGAGAATCACATTGTGCTGTTTTAAGCCACTCTGGTTATGATGATGTGTCACAGCAGCCACAGGAAACCAATAAGACTCTTTGTTCTTTGTGGAGCCATTACCTCTTTATATGGTGCTGACTTTCCAATTATACCCCTTGAAGCAACAGGTAAGCCCTGAATAGTGTACCATAGGGCAGCAAAGCTAACATCTATATCTACTTCCACAGTCTGGTCAACTGACTAAAAACTATTGTCCTACTTCTCTTGATTCAATCAGAAAAGTGTTTAACTGCCCACAATGAAGTGACTGGCTCTCAAAGCAGGAGTCCTCAACTCAGCTGTAACTGGACTCCTTATGAGGCTATTTCCCATGAACTGATAGTTGTTTTGAGGTGAAGCCTGACTTCTTGGAGAGCTTTCTGACCCAAGGTGATCAAGTTCAGGACTCCCCCAAATACAGAAACTTCCCGAAAAGAGAACTCCTCACTGCCTGCCCCAATTGCACTTCTTTCTGTGGTGACCATGGCTGCAGACTACATAGGACTCCCCTGTCCCTCCCCCTTGGGGCTGACTTTGCTAGTTTGCTAGTTCACCAGTCTGACAGACAACGCGGGCACACTAACCTTACATCCACACTAAGGACACCTGTGGACACAGGCTGTGGATTTCAAGGGCAGTCAAGTCCTCTGGGGGAGGAGATGGGGGTCAGTGTGCAGTCAGTCTGGGTTCACGCCATCATTTCACTGAAGATCGTGGGCCAGGGCCACCCAGAGCACAGGGGGACGATGCCCCTGCAAGCTTACCCAGTCCTATGGCCGGGATCTAGTGCAAGGAAGCCAGCAGCAAGTATCTGATAAGCAAAACCAGCTTGGAAGCCTGGAGAAGAGGAATCTGTGGGGGAAGGATCAGCAAGACTGGGCTCTGGGCACCACCCGGGGCGTTCTCATTTCCTTCTATTCATTGCCTGCCATAGTTCCTGATTACAGTTTTTGCTCCCGTCCATCTCATATCTTTTGCGTTAATCCTCCCAATTTAAGCCAATTTTATCACATTGTGTTTGCTAATTTCCCATTTAGAGCTACAGGGAGGCAGGTTCCCACCACTTCCTGGATGGCTCAGAAGCCAGCTGAACAGTGAAGATGCGGGAGTTCTTTGCTTCTGGAGTCCGCCTTTTGTGCACTAGTGCAGCACTAGCTGTGAGATACAGACAGACCACAAGCAGGCAAGCAGCTGCTTCCACTGAAAAAGCAACAGAGGAGTCAGGACACAGGAAGCAGTGTTGGGAGAGGGAAGGTATCAGCTAAACTACTAATTTTGGCTCTCAGAGATACACACCGAGGGCAGAAGCAACTGGTTTGCCACTTCACACTCCCTTATTAAGCTCAATAACAAAGATATTTTCTTCACCTCCTTGTAACAAGAAATGAGGTCAGCAATGGGTTGGCTTGTCAATAGTCTAACGTGGCCAAAGTGGCCACCCACCCACCTAGCCCTTGGAAGATTTTGCTGGGCCACCCAAAGGACACTGTATCAGTTAGCTATGGCTCTGCAACACATTTCTCTAAAATGATAACAACGTAGTTAGCTCACAATTCTGTGGGTCAGAAATTTAGGCCGGGTTCTGCTGGTTGGTACTTCTAATCTCTGCTGGATGCCCTCATGCACCTGCAGCCAGCTGTAGAGGGGCTCTGCGGATCTTGTCTGGGTTCTCTCACATGTATGGGCCTCAACAGGGACAACGTGGTTCCAGGTGCTGTAGGCCTCTCATCCCCCAGCACGACAGCCCTGGCCTACTAACACAGTAGAGTCAGGGATCTGAAGGAAGCAAGCAAAACCTTGCACAGCCCCATGAGGCACAGGCCCCTCTCTACTCCATTCTATTGGCTAAAGCAAGTAAAATGGCTAGATTCGAGGGGTGTGGAAACAGACTCCCCTTTGGACAGGAGGGGCTGCAAAGTCATAGTGCAGGAGAGAAAGATATGGCAAAGAATGAACAAGTGTGGTCCTTTTTAGTCTTGGCAAGTTTCCATAGCCTGCCACAGGATCCTTTGACCAGTTATCATAGAGTCCAGAAACTATGAAAACAGACTTAAAATATCCTTCATAGAGCAGCTTTGGTCCAAGAACACCCCAGGACTGTCCACTTTACATGGGCTTAAATTCAAGGCACTTTTTCATCATGCTTCCCATGGGACAGCTCTTCAATCTCAACATCATCAACTGGCAAAGTAGCAATTTTCCAAGACCCAAATCTGGGTAGAGAAATTTCCTAAGAGTTCAGCAAAAACAGGGAACAGAACCCAACTCTGAGTAGTTTAAGAAACTGATTAAAGTGGGGGCGCCTGGGTGGCGCAGTCGGTTAAGCGTCCGACTTCAGCCAGGTCACGATCTCGCGGTCCGGGAGTTCGAGCCCCGCGTCAGGCTCTGGGCTGATGGCTCAGAGCCTGGAGCCTGTTTCCGATTCTGTGTCTCCCTCTCTCTCTGCCCCTCCCCCGTTCATGCTCTGTCTCTCTCTGTCCCAAAAATAAATAAACGTTGAAAAAAAAATTTTTAAATAAAATAAAAGAAACTGATTAAAGTGGGAAGGCTTAAGGAATAAAGATAGGGAAGATGAAAGCATGCAGAGACGAACCATGGGAGGAAGTCATTACCACCCCCGGCTTTAACTGGAGTCCAGTGAGCACTAGAACCTTGGAGGAGGAGCCATTGGACAGGAGCTACAGACATGGAAAGATATGGCCATTTGAAGAAACTTGGCCCAGGCAGGTAGGAAGGAGAGAAGAGACACCTTAACCTCTGTCTTCTTTCCTTGTGGTACCACCCAGTGACCAAACTGAACTGGAAGCCTGAAGGCAAGAGAGTCCAGTGATAAAGCCCGCAGAGGTCAGCCTCTCAGGACACCCATCAGGACAAAGAAGGGTGAAGAACAGGTTGGAGGGTGGGGGGAGGAAGCAACACAGTGCCACTACTGCTGACTGCTACTGGGCAGTGACACCAACCACAGTGGACACTGCTGTTGTAACCATTCTCACTGTGACCTCAGAGAATGGGGTAGCTCACATCACTGCTGCCCCACCCTTCCAGGGAAGACTGTACTCTGTTTCTGGCTTCTCTCCAGCACTAGATCCTGTGCCCAGGTCTGAAAATGGATGCAGCAAGTCTGAGCTGGCAGGATCTGAGGCACACACCTGAACCCCGGCTACAAAAGGAGTGTGAAAAAAACACTAAGCATCCAGCATTTTGTAGCCACTCTATCTGGGGGTTAGGTCTTGTTTTCTGTCAAGATAAATAAGGTGGGACATTTTGTAAACCCATCAAGGAAGTGGTGCTAACGCTGGACAGCCAAGAAGAAGGACCTCCACACAAGTCCCTTGGGCAGCTGCATGTCTGCTGTGTGCAGTAGGCCAGTCCCACTTCAACCTTGACTCTCACATGGACAGTGGAGCCTGGGATGGTGGCTTCTTGGTCAAGCCCATCAGTAGACATCCAGGTCCTTCTCTCCCAACTCCTTACCATCTAGAAGTCAGGTGCACTGGAGGGATTGGGGCTGCAGGCATACCAGGAGGGAGGTGCCCTTCAAAGGAAACACAGATAGTGTCTTGATAGGAAACCTAAGGAAATGAAAGCAATTATGCAACACTCTGCTAGAGTGACACAGCCTCTACATCTTTTGCCTGATGTAGATATTCAGGAATCTTCTGCCTTCTGTCAACCAAATCCTGGCATGAAGACTTGCCTTCCTCTGCCTGTCAACTGCATTCAGTTCTCATTACAACCTCCCCATGATGAGCCATGTGTTCCCTGTCTCATTCTGACACGTGGCATTAGCAGCGAGGGCGGACTTTGAGGGGAAGGAGGACTAATTTAGAATTAGCCTAATTCTAATTTAGTCTAACCTGGAACAAATGGTTTTCAGCACTCACCTAACCAGGATGCCCTATGAATCTGGCCCTGACCTACCCTTCCATTGCAAATATAATAGCTGGTAAGTATTGAGTGTTATCTATGTGCCCAAGATGTGATTAGGTTTCTTCCTACCTAACTACCTAACTAAATTAGCTTTCACACCAACTCTATGTAATAGACACTACTATTATTTCCCTTTTACAGGTAAGAAATGGAGGCTCAGGGGGTTAAGGGACCTATCCAACGTCACAGCTGGTAAGCAGCAGAGCTGGGATTCAAACCCCAGCAGAACATAAGCTTCTGACCAATAGACTCTACTGCCCATGTGAATGGTAGTCCCAGCAATTCCCTTGGCATATGCAGGATTCTAAAGTTTGTATGTCATTTAGTTTGTATGTGTCTGCTTCAATCTCATTTACCTAGTGACAGCCTATTTTGAAAAATTTTTCATATATATGTGGTAATATGGAAAAAATAGCCAGAATAGAGAGAGAGAGAGAAAGAGCAAGAGGGGAAGGGGAAGAGAGAGGGAGAGAGAGAATCCTAAGTAGGCTCCACGTTATCAGTGCAGAGCCCGACACAGGGCTCAATTCTACCAACCATGAGATCATGACCTGAGCCAAAATAAAGAGTCAGATGCTCAACCAACTGAGCCACCCAGACGCTCTATGGAATCTGCTTAATCATAGAACACCAACAAGTAACTTCCTTGGACTGCATGGCAATAACAGTTTCCAAAGATGAGGCCAAATTTTGCTTTTGTGTGTCTTCACAGATATGTTAAAGGGAAGAGAAAGGAGGAATATCAAACAGAGCTACTAAAAAGTCACACGACACTAGGAGGCTCCCATTCTGCAAATCAATGTTGTTAAAATTTATGTTCCTTGCTAGCCTACCGGGCCTGGGGTTTCAGAGTGAATAAATCAAACAGTCTTGATCTAGAGCCTTTTATAGTGATGACAAGGATACCTCCGATCGGACCTCCCTTCCTATACTCAGTTCAGTCCATAAACAATCTCAGGAAATTGCTTTTAATATTTTGTTCAGAAAAAATATTAGTGAGCTTTTTGGCAGTAACCACTAAAGCAGAACATAGATACTCTATGACACAATAATTCCAACTCTAGGTACACACCCAACAGAAATACATACTATGTTTACCAAAAGATATGTACTAAGATGTCTGTCTTTTAATAGCCCCCAAACTAGAAACAACTTGTGTCTCACAATAGCACAATGAACACATAAACTGTTTTGTATTCACATAATATCACATACTATAAAGCAATAAGAATGAACAATCTACATCTACATACAACAACTAAATGGAAGAATCTCACAGATATGATGTTGAATATAAGTAAACTATTCATACTGTATGATGCCATCTGCATAAATCATGTTGTAGTTATGTCCTGCTGTGTAACAAATGATACCATAGTTGGTAGCTTTAAACAACAACATTTGCTCATGAATCTGAATTTGGGCTGGGCTCCATAGGGCAGCTCATCTCTGCTTCACTCTGAGGCAGAAGGGGACACTGGGAAGCTGAAACCTGTATCATCTGAAGGCTCCTTGCTCACACATGTGATGGTTGATGTCCTCTATCAGCTGGATCCTCAACTGGGACTGTGGTTGGAACATATACATGTAGTCTTGCAAGTGGCCAGGCTCCAAGGGTAAGAATCCCAAAAGGATCAGCAAATAGTCATACTGCCTTTTATAAATTAGCCCCAGAAGCCACGTGGTGTGATTTCCACCATAGTTAACAGGTCCACACATATTCAAAGGGAGAGAATGAGATTCCACCCCTCAAAGGAGGAAGGTCAGCACCACATTTTCAGAAGAGGTAAGATGGGTTACATTAGTACATTCAGTTTTGAAAAACATACCTACCATAATATACAAAATAGGCAAAACCAATCTATGGTTTTAGAAGGAAAGATAGTTATTACCATTAGGAAGAGGTCAGTGACCAGAAAGGAACATGAGAGGGGTTGCTGGGGTTCTCATAATGTTCTATTTTCTGAGCCAGGGCTGATTCACTTTGTGAAAATTCATCAAGCTGCACTGATTTGTGCACTTTGTGAATGTATACTATAATTCAGTAAGAGATATTTTTTAAGAATGTTAGGAATGGTATCTTGACAAAGCTTGGTGAATTCAGTGGGTCCAACCCAAAATTTCCTCAACAATAGCCCCAGTCACTTTCACTGGGATATATGATCATAAGGTAAATAAAAGCACTGTGGTAGGATGTTGGCCCTCTTACTGCTGACTTACAACTTGTTGGCATGGAACCAATGGGTTTCCTTTTCTCAGGGCCAGAGAAAGGTTAAAGTCCATAGTGATAGTTAATTTTATGTGTCAACTTGGCTGGGCCACAGTGCCCAGGCATATGGTCAAACATTATTCTGGACGTTTCTGTGAGAGTGTTTTTGGATAAGATTAACATTTAATCCAATTAACGTTTAAATTGGTGTATTTTGAGTAAAGCAGATTGGTTTTTTATGTGGGTGGGCCTCATCCAATAAGTTGAAAGCCTGAACAGAACAAAAGACTGACATCCCCCAAGCAAGCAAGTGGGGATGTTGCCAGCAGATCATCTTTGGACATGAACTACAACATTAGCTCTTTCCTGAGTTTCCAGACTCCTGGCCCACTGCAGATTTTGGACTCACTAGGCTCCATAATCACATGAGCCAATTCCTTAATATTCTCTCTCTCTCTCTCTCTCTCTCTCTCTCTCTCTCTCTCTCTGCCTCCATACACATTTTGTTGGTTTTGTTTCTCAGGAGAACCCTAACTAATACATCCATATTTTTGGTTCCTGGCTTATGTTCCTTCTATGACGTAAACTAGATGTCAGCTGGGTGGTCTCTGCCTCTCAAGAAGCTGATAAAACTTTCTCACCCCCAATTTCCATGTCTGTGTGAGGTTTCAAAGCTCTCCCTATGGCCTCTCTTCATCTAGAGGTTTCTTTTAAATGCTTCTTTCTCTCTTAATACTGTCTTGTAATTCATACACAAACCCAACCCCTCACTGGTTTCCATTAAAAAAAAATTATCTTAAGCATTTCATGAGTTCATTGACTTTACTAAAATTTTGAGACAGCAAAAAACAGATACTTGGATTAGTCAGCTATTGCCACAATGTGTTGTGTAACAAACATTCCCAAAACCCAGTGGCATACAATAAGAATTTATTCCCTGATCACATATCAATGGAATGGCTGGGGTTTGGCTGATTTAGTGTAGACTTTAGGTAGGCATGGCACACATTGTGGATTGGGTACAGGTGTGTTCCACATGACCCTCATTGCCCTTGGTCTTGCATATATCCAAGGCATGTTTTTACCATGGTGAAAATGAGAAATGCAACACAGCAAAATCCCTGCCCAAGAGCATTTTAAGCTTCCATTCATGTCATATCTGTTAACATCTCATCAAACAAATCAAGTTAAGTGGACAAACCTAAAGTCAAGAGGTGGGGCCAACACTCAGCCCCCCATCCATGAGACCATGGCAAAGGTGTGGCAATATAACACCAGAGGGGAGGGGAGAACTGAGATTAGCTATTCAAACTCCCACTGTGGGGTCTCCTGCCATCCCTCAGCTCCACACCACCTCCCTCTACTTTCCTCTTTTCACTTCACCTCCCTCCAGGGCTCCAGAAAAAAACCTCTTCTTCATCTCTGCAAGATGGTTTCCCTTTCATTCAGACCTGAAGCATTGTTTCCTTCTCCAAGCTCAGCACATCTCCTTAGTACAAATAGATCTCTCCCACCCATATCCAGGAAGCTTGCTAAAAAATTAAATTTGCCTAAAATGTACATGTAGCTTAAGCAGAGCCCCTCAGTCTGTGGCTATTGATGCTGCTGAGCCATCCACTATGTCACTCTACAAAGAAAAATAAGCCATCACCGTCCACCCTCCAAACTCTTTCACTTGTGAGCTCTCAAGTCAGGGAGATGAATATGGAATTTCCAGACTCCCAAGCTATTCAAAATAAAGAGTCAGGTTCCCCTGGGGAATTGCATGAGTCTCTTTCTGAATGAACCTCTGTCCAAAAAACAAACAATACAAACTTCTTTCATAGGAGTCAGGGGCAACGCTTTCATGGAGCAAATCCATCTGCTAGCCCTAAAGCATATCCCCAGGCAAGCTGGGAAAATCAAACAGAAAATTAAGCCTGTGCTCCAGCTCCTCTCCCTGGCTGGCCCTCTGTCCTCATCAGTGCAGAATGTGGCTCACCCTACTAGGAGGGCCGTTGTGTTGAAGGCCAGGAGTGAGAGTGGGAGGCAGCATCTCCCCAACCCTTCAGGGGCTGCTCTGATGCTGACTCTTTTCACAAAAAGATAATGAACACACCCACAGCTCCTCTGGGTCTGAGGGCTGACATTACCTTTCCATTTTGCTCCAGAAACATCACTGAGCTGTGCTACTAGGCTTGTTTTGGAAGAGTGTGGGGAATGGAGCGACATCTATTGCAGACAATATCTTCAGGAGCCATAGAAAAGTCAAGTGTGCAGACACAGGCTGTGATCATGACAAGGCAGCAGACTTGTGGAAGTTCTGGGTCCTGGGAGTCGGGGAGCCAGCCTACAGGCAGCCATGGGGATACGGTGAGGCACTGATTCTAAGACGGACTTGGTTCCCCATCTGAACATCCCCGAGCTGGGATGCATCTTATTATCAAAGGTTCCTGAAAAACACTTCCTCTAGGAAGTAGTCGTCTAGTAACTGTGGCCTACATGTGCTTGAACGTCAAGAGCACCAGTATCAAACCTGGCAGTGTGGTGGCAGCCAACAGCAGAGCACCCGATTGGTGGGGGTGGGAAGAAGGTGAAGTATGGGCTCAGCAGCCCCCCATAGAGCAGGAATTGAAAGCAAGCTAGCTTTCCATAATGACAAAACCAGCTTATAAACCCAAAGCCAAGGGCTTTTAGTTCTTGTATGGATTACATCTAGAATTGCTACACCAACATATCTCTTGAGGACACTGAGGACAATACTTCTGGGGAGAGAGAGGGAACCAGTCAAAAGTGAGTCCGATTAGTCGGACTTAACAATTAAGTAAGTGTTAAGAAATCTAGAGTACGTTCACCAATTTGTTTTTCTGGTATTTTTTTTATGTTCACCAAAGAGGAATATATGATAAAACCTTCATGTAATTGAGTCTGAAAGAGTGCTTTCAATAAGTTAAGGATAAATTCTGAATGATAAGAAAGCAGGATGCCAAAGTATTCATGGCAATGCTTTTTCTTCATTGGTGAGACAGCAATAAAAATGCACTTTAAGACCAGGTGGGGCTAAAGACGGTATTTTATACTGGGCTTCACCAGATCCCAGATCTAATCTCTCACCCCAATCACAGTGCTCAAAAGGGGGCCAGATGCAGGCAGAACCATGAGCCACATTGAGTTCCTAGTCCACATCCCCACCCTCACTTTATGTCACTTCCTTCTTGAATGAAAAACCTCTTCCCTCAGATATCATGTACCACTGGATCCCTTGTCTGGGTCAGTTCTCAGAAAAAGCTTTGTTCTTTTCTTCTCCCTGGGAGACAGAGGACATGGAAGGCTCAAGAGAACATGTGTTCCCTAGCATACTTGCATTTTAGCAGTGGCAAAGGGAAGAGCCTCTAAGAATGGGATTCAGGCACTGGCAGTCAGAAAGGAAGGTTGGGGGAGTGAGGAATGAGTTCTTACCCACCACTCCTTGAAATCTGGCAAAGTGAGCCAATGAAGACACATGGACAGCCTGGACAACCTGGGGGGAATGGATTTGAATTTACAAAAGAATGTGCCTTCTCACCTTCAGGTTCCAAGTAAATGTTGTAGGTGTTTCAGAAAATGTTAAATAATCTGCATGCCAGGAAGATAGACAGAAAGCAAATCTGGAAACTACCCACCAACAGTAGATTGGATAAACACATTGCAGTATATTCACAAAAGGAAATATAGTGCAACAAACAGGACAGGCAAGTCAAAGAATGTACAAGAAACTCATGAACGGCACAGATAGCACATTGAGCCAACGAATCCAAAAGCATAAATCATAAGGAGTGCATGATTCTGTTTATATAAGAAGCAAAAATAAAATTAAATAAATAAAAAGCAAAAGCTGGAGAAACTAAACAGTGTTATTTTATGTTGCGATTGCTGTTTCCCTTGGTGGGAAGACCAGGAAGGGATTGGGAGGTGGCATAAGGATGCTTGGAATAGTCTGAGTGTGGTTACATGCATATGTTCACTTTATGAAAAGTCATTGTACACTTACAATGTATGGACTTTCTTTGTGTATGTATGCTTAAAGGGTTTCTTTTAAGTTTTAAAACTTAGTTTTAATAAAAAGTGTTTTAAAAGGGAAGATTCCTTTGGTCACTGAGACTAGAGAGAAACCCAAACAGGCTGCCTATAGGATCTAGAGAAAGGAGACAACCCTGACTCATTGGTTTCCACTTCCATCATCATGCCTGAAACTAAAGCATCACTCCAAGCTAATTATATATTGTATGTCACTACAACTTAATGAAACAAGGCTCGGCCAACAAAAAAGAACTCCCTTGACAGCCCTCAGAAATGCATTTCACACATGTGTCAATCAAGGCTTTGAAAGGCATCAGCTTCCTTCCCCCGGGCCCCATTTTTATTGAGCTGTTATTGACATATAACGTTGTATTAGTTTCAGGTGTACAACATGATAATTTGAAGTGTGTATGTATTGCAAAACAATTACCACAATAAGTTCACTTGACACCCAGAACCTCACCTGGTTACAAAGTTTTTTCTTGTGATGAGAACTTTTAAGATCTACTCTTTTATAAGCTTCCTTTTTAAAGGAAGACTTCCAGCATATGCATGCACACGCACGTGCACACATGATACACTCAAAACCTCTGATAGCTGTAATTTGCAACTTAGGCTAAATCATAGCTCTGTTTCATTCATTCCATTTGTCTGCTTGGTGGCCCCCAATCTCTTTCCAGCCAGTTTTTACTTTCCCTTCCTCCAACATTCAATAAGCCAAATTTAACAGTGAGCAATTATTTATTCGGCCAACATTGACTAACACCTGCCATGGCATAGTCCTGTGCTAGGTGTTTGATATAATCTGACAACAATCATACGAGGCTGGAAACATGGCCATTTCACATATGGAGAAACTGAGGCACAGAGGGCTCACAGGGCTTATCCAAGCACAGCAAGAAGGGGAGCTGTGATTCACCCAGAGTTCCATTCCTTGTTGGAAATTATAACCTTGATTTTCCAGTTATCTAATACTGCATAATGAGCCACCACAAAACAGCAGCTAAAACAGGAACTTGCTTTGCTCAGAGTATGAGGGCTAACTGGCTCAGCCGGGCAGTCCTCGCTCAGGGTCTCTGATGAGTTTGCAGAGAGATGTGGTATGACCGTGTTCATCTCCAAGGACCCCTTGCTGGGGGTCTGGGGTCCTCAGGCAGGTCTCTCTGTATCCCCATGTGGCATCTCCATGCAGCGACCTCGGGGTGGCAGGACCTCTCACATGGGCTGAATGTGTCCATGAGACCCTGGCAGAAGCCTAAGAAGCCATGCAGCATCACTTCTGCCACTTTATAACCAACAGGGCCATCACAAGGGCCCCCCAGGTTCACAGGGAGGGGATCGAGATTCCACCTCTTCATGGGAGGAGTGTGTAAGAATTTGAGGCATGTTTTAAAACCACCACCACCTGTACATTATAACTGTGGATACTGACAACAATTATTGCCCCAATATTTCACTCTCTTCCCACACTTGTTTGTTTTATTTATTTATTTATTACTATTTATTTATTTATTTATTTATTTATTTATTTTAATTTTTTTTTTAATTTACATCCAAATTAGTTACCATATAGTGCAACAATGATTTCAGGAGTAGATTCCTTAATGCCCCTTACCCATTTAGCCCATCCCCCCTCCCACAACCCCTCCAGTAACCCTCTGTTTGTTCTCCACATTTAAGAGTCTCATGTTTTGTCCCCCTCCCTGTTTTTATATTATTTTTGCTTCCTTTCCCTTGTGTTCATGTGAGAGAGAGACAGACAGAGAGCAGGGGAAGGCAGAGAGAGAGGGAGATACAGAATCTGAAGCAGGCTCCAGGCTCTGAGCTGTCAGCACAGAGCCTGATGCAGGGTTCGAACCCACAAACCGCCAGATCATGACCTGAGCCCAAGTTGGATGCTCAACCAACTGAGCCTCCCAGGTGCCCCACCACCACCACTTCTAATTGCAAAATGCACTTCCCTACCTTCTGATTTTGGGTATGGCCATGTGACTTGCTCTGGCCAGTGGGATGTTAGTGCAGTGATGTGCCCATGAGATTGGAACAGGTTTGTGCAAGCAGGCTTGCCATCACCACAGGTGAAACACACCTGGTAGGGCCAGGCTGCTGATTGGAGGAGGAGGAAAAGGGGTAGGGACCAAAGCAGCACAGTCAAGTCACCCCAGCCACACCTGGCCAAGATTAGAGGACCCTCAGCCAGCCTGCAGACCCAGGAGAATAATTCAGCATCGGTCAAGCCACAGAATGTTGACATAGCCTGTAACACAGGGCTTTTGTGGTTCTAAGTAAATGGTGCACCGCCACACAAAAAAGACATGGGGCCCATTTCAGAAAGAATATTTAGGAAATGTGAGAAAGCCTTATGACTAATAGTGTGTGAGAGCACTGGCTAAGATGAAGACATCGTAAATGGGAGACAAATTAATATGTCAGCCAAGCTGGTCAATTACATTCCAGAATGAAACTACAGAGCGGATTTGTCCAGAGAGTCCCATCAAAGCCACTGCCTGAGTCTTGCTCATACCTGGCTGCCTTGAACCAGCTCACTGATAACCTGCTCATCGTGATGCTTGAGTCCCAGAGGGTATGGGATACACAGGTATGTGCAAGTGGATTTTGTGCTGTGTGCGGAGTATCAAAATGGGACAGCATTATAAAATGGGACACTGGCTGTTTCTTTAAATAAAAGGGAAAAAAAGAAAGAAAAATTTATTTGACCTTTATTAAACTTCTCTCAGAAAAATGATCACCTATGCATTACTGATTCACCTACACAACCCCATCCCTTATGGGGCCGGCCCCTTTCCACCACCACAATGTCTTTCCTAAGAGACAGGGGAAGTAGCTCAGCGAGAAGCATCTGGAATCAGAGTTAGAGAACTCTGGCTCTTGCAGGAATGTGGGAGTCCACCTAATCCAACTTATCTGATTCCCTGAGAAAGGCAAGACTGGAGCTCATGGAGGGCAAGTTTCCTCCTGGTGGTCACACAAGTGAGGCTGGGAACCTGCTTGGAATAGAGCTCAGGTCCACCTTTAGAAGATTCCCAGGAAGACCAGTAAACCCCTGGGATTACAACAACCATAGCCTTGCATTCTTCAGTCCTCTGGATTTAAGTTTATTCCACTCTGAAAGGTAAACCCAGGATTAGGTGAATTTCAAAGTCTTATCTAGCACTTTGATTTTTGTTTTTTAAACAATTCTATGGGAGGAGGTTAAGGACACTAAACCTCTCTCAATAAGGTGTTTGGAGTCAAACGTCCCTATTTTCAAATCCTGTCCCCACCCTTATCTTGTGCCCTTGTCCAAGTCACTCAACTTATCTTCCCCTAGATGACCCAGATGACCCAGCAGGCAGAGTGAGTCCCTAGCACGGCCACATGCAATTCAAAGGTACTCGGGGTTTCTCTGTTTCCCAAAAAATAATTTGCTATGTGGCAGTTGTATTTATTGGAAAGATGCTCTCCTGAAGACCTTGTGTAAATCCCAGCTCACATAAGGCAAGACCCTCACAAAAGTTGGTGGGTTTTCACTTTACCAGCTCAAGCAGCCTGCTGCCATGGGCAGTATCTTAAACGCACCTTACAAACCATTCTTTCTTGACAGCTTTCAAATTTTGCAATTCCCAACCAACTTTAATGGAATGATACTCTATGTTTGTATCATGAAGTGAGACTTTGTTATAATTTTATATTAAATGATTTCAGAATCACGTCACTCAAATTCACATTAAAAATAACTAAAATTATATATAATAACATTTCAAAAGACATCAAACCAGTCATCATGGAGAAAAACCCAGACCTTGGTCTATCTTTGTGCTTGATTTATAGTTTAGCACATTTTTTATTTCTAATCACATGTGTTAAGTGGGAGGAAGCGCCATCATCTTTTTGAGGCCTAGCCCTTGCCAGGTCTTCACCCTCCCAGTAGAAATGCAAATAATTTCAGGACCTCTGCCAGTGGAGATGACAAGGGACTAAGGTGACTGGCACCTAGACAAATGTGCCCAAGATGCCACCTCACTCTTTTCACTGACCTGACATCTCCTTTCCCAGGTAACTTTCAAATACTGACTCTCTTTTTTTTTAAGAAGTATAAATATCCAAGGCAAATGGGGATCAGCTGGGGTTATGTCTCCCGTCACAGGCTTGAAGAGAAACAGGCCCGCTGGGGATGGAAGGATGGCATCGCACATCTGGTTGGCCATAGAACCAGGATGCCATGGCGTTCTCTGACCCTCCTACAGCTTCCCACTGCCTCACGTCCCCAGCCTGCCTGCTGCACACCATGGCCTTGCCACAAATTCATGGCTTCAAGGTTCCTTTAGACTTAGGAGAAAAGATAGTGCCATTGGGAATGGGCGGCTTTCTTTCTCCCCTTGGCTGTTTCTCTTCTTTTTTTAACATCTTGTTTTTTATTTTTATTTTTGGAGAGTGGGAGAGGGACAGAGAGAGAGAGGGATAGAGAGAATCCCAAGCAGGCTCCACAAAGGGCCTGATCCCACAACCCTGAGATCATGACCTGAGCTGAAATCACAAGTCAGACACTCAACAAACTAAGCCACCCAGGCGCCCCTGTTTCTCCTCTCGAGCCTATTTACTGACCCATTAGGCTGCAGCCCGGACAGACACTGATACAAAACCCTCAGTTTCCTGGGGCAGAGTCTTATATTTAGGTCTTTTGTCACTGTCCCTTCAGTGATGTCACAGAACCACCTTCATCATGAGGTTTACCAACAGAGCCTGGAGGAATCTGGGGTACCAAAAACTGTATCCTCTGGAAATCCCAGCTTTATGAGTCTTTGGACCCAATTTGGAGAGTAACATCCCCCATCTGAACCTACTCTTCCATTTTACAGGGCCAGCCAACATTGTGTCCACATCTTTGCAGGCATTTCTCAGACTCAGATCCCGTGAGGAGGACAAGTCCTATCTCCAGACTAGAAGGCCATGCTCTGGCTGGCTCCCATGCCTGACCAGCCTTCTGACAATATCCATCACTGACCACCATGCTCCAGCCCCACAGGCCTGGTCTTCTGTTCCTGGAATTTATCTTGCTCTGCCAGCCACAGGATATTTGTAGATGCTGTTTCCTGTGCCTGGAATGGTCTCATCTCTGCCCCATCTGAAGTTACCTCCCACTCACTCCTCTGATCTCATTCCCCAGGAAGCCTGTCCTGACCCCCATGCAGTGTGCGAGAACCCCCTCAGCTTTTTCTTATGAGCTCTCACCACAATGTGTAGCCAGGGATCACACTGGAAGTTCCCTGAGGACAGGAGGGGTCCATGCACTGCTCACCACTGCATCCTTTACACTCAGTACAAGGCCGAGCAGACACATTACATAGTAGGTGCTCAGTAATTATCACTGAATGCATGGATATATGCTTAGGGGTTGGCAACATCAACAGTTTGTCCCTTTTCCTTATGCAAAGAGCAGGATTCCCAAGGAAGGAGATAGTCAAAGGGAGAGGTGCCAGCCTTGAACTGTCTCCCTAACTCCCGACTTCTCATCAAACTCCCCCAGAGGCCCTTCTAAATCCCAACCCCCGAAACATTTGTGCTTTGGAAGCACTCCTGAAGACACCCATGTTTGAATGGAGTCCTCAAGCCTTCAGAGAAGTTTTGAGATCGCTTGCCTGTAACAGGTTCCAATCCTGCTTTGCAGGCCACCAGGGACTCAAATAAACTTGAAAAGCTAGGGGATCCTTTTGTCTAAAAAAGATGTCTTCAGCCATGCTCTTTTCTTTATCCTCGAGGAGAGAGAAAGCACACACAGCTCCACCCCCTTATTGGTTAAAATCCTGATTGATATATGTAATTCCCTGGAAACAAGCACGAACATCTCCAGAAAAATCTACCAGCCCCCCACTTAGTACACTTAAGCTACAAAACAACGAAAAAGGTACTTAGGGATGAGGCACTTTCTGATCAGTTAAGGGAAAGCCTTCCTCGGCCGGAAATGTTCCAGAGGCTGCCAGACAGAACCATGGAGATAGTCATTACTCAGCTGCCCCAGTGAGCCAAGCGGCCCTCCATCATGGTATTTTCCTTGACTCCTCACCCCACCCCCATTTCCAGATCACTCCACACTCCTCCCCCCTCAAGCTGTGGGAGCATCCTCAGGGGCCTCCTTCCCATCTGGGTTCACTGGCCACCTGCAAATCTCGTCCTGGACTTCAGGAGCCCCCAGCTGTTTTTCAGAGTTGGCTAAACATGAACTTAAGTACACTGCTGGGCTATATAAATATTGTGCTCCACAGAATGGTATAAAGCAGATATTTTTAGGAGGTCACAGATGTTTCTTGTGATTAGCCAAGTCACAATTCTGGAAGAACTTTTTTTCCACAAAGCAAAGTTAAAAAGGATCTTCAGCAGCAGCTTGTGGGTACTCCATGAGGTAGGCCAGTGCAGGCACTGGGCAGAGTTCTTTCCAGCTAGAAGAGTTTCCCTTCAAAACCCAGCAAGTGGGGTCCAAAGTCCATGACCATGGAGCAGGTCAGACAACAAGTAAATCCCATGCCCAGCCCCAACATGAGTTATTTCTCTACCTCTGGACTTGCCCCGCCTCTCAATTCATGCCACAAACATTCATGAAGCACCTACTTATGCAAGATGCTATGCCACGGCTGTCTTTGCAAACTCAGATACTAAGCGACAGAGAGGGACTTCTGGTCACACGGACCTACAAGAAGGCTCACAGCAGCACTATTCAAAATAGCCCTGGAATCAACTGGAAACAATCTGAATACAATGAAACACCACTCAACTGTGAAATGAACAACCGTAACTACACTGGACAGTATACCTGAGTCTCAGACACAGAATGCTGGGTGGAAGAAGCCATTTATATATATACAAAAACAGGCAATACTAGAATCTACGATGTTAGAAGTCAAAATAGTGGGTACCCTCAAGGAGGAAGTAAGTAGGAGGCAGCATGAGAGGGGGGTTCCTGAGTACTGATCTGTCTTAATTCCCAAGCCAGGTGCTGGTTATGGGGGTTTATGCCATTTAGGAACGTCTGTTGAGCTGCACACCTAGGATTTGCAAGCTTTTCTCTACAAAATGTGTATTCAAAAAAGTAAATGAATAAAAGCAATGTGTCCAAGGTGCCACAGCTAGGAAGTGGCAAGGGCAAGACCCAGCCCCAGGCAGTCTCATCCTAGAGTCCAAGCTCTTACCCCCAACAAGTTAGAGTCCTGCTAGGGTGGCCAAACTCAGCACCTGCTACGGTCCATTTTTGGATCTCACTATCACTGTATACTCCAGTTGATTTCCACCTGCCTGAGAGCTTTCTTAGGTGCCTGGAACTCACTCTGCCTGGGAGCCAACAGCCCCTGGTCCAGGAGCAGCTATCCACCAAAGGCTGATGGGAGTTGGTTTAAAAATTCCACAGCCTTTCCTTGGTGAGATGATTCTCTCTAAAGTGTATCTCCTTGAACATCCCCATGGGTTCAATTACAAACAGGAATCTCCCGCCTTCCTGTCCAGTCTCATAGTCCCCACTCCCTGACAGGTGTTTCCCAGGACTGCCTTCCAGGTAAGCTGCTGTCAGTCAAATCTTTGCCTTGTGGTCTGTTTCCAGGGCATCAAATTCAGGCAGCCCCTTCTCAGAGAGACCTTCCTTGACCACCCAGCTCCCCTTAGCTACATTACCACTTTTCTCCTTTTCAGTTATACAGTCAACCCTTCAACAACATGAGGGTTAGGGGCACCGACCCTCCGCCATGTAGTAAAAAAATCTATGTATAACTCTGACACTCCTCATAACTTAACTCCTAATAGCCTACTGCTGACTGAAAGCCTTCCCAATAACATAAACAGTTGATTAACACATATTTTGTAGGTTACATGTATTATATCCTGTATTCTTACAATGAAATAGAGAAAAGAAAATGTTATTAAGAAAATCATAAGGAAAAGAAAATATATTCAAAGTACAGTACTGCATTTATCAAAAAAAAAAAATCTACATGTAAGTGGACCCGTGTCCACTGTGGGACAACTGTACTCACCTTCTGAAATCATTTCGCTTGGTTATTTGTTTACTGTTTGTTTCCCCACCACCCACATATGGCCCCCATCCAACAATTCGTCCAACAATGAAAGCCTAGGAGAAGAGGAACCTCTACTTGCTCAGCACTTGTCCCCTAGCACCTAGAACCAATAGTGATTTCCAGAGTATTTAGTAACAAGTATGGTAAAGAAGAAACCCATCATAATGGGGTCTGACCAAAGGGAACAAATCCTGGTCTCATAAATCACTGGTGTAATACCAACATAGTATCATTAGTGTCTAACAAATGATAAGTGCTCAGCAAATATTTATTAGATTACTGAATTAATCAGCCTATGAACAAATGAAATCTGGCAGCTCACTACTAAAAATCCAAAATCTGCCCTAACTTAAACTCTCCAGAACAGAAAGCTTGCCCCTGTTGCTGATGCTTTCCTGGATCTCATGCCTAAAGACATGTGAACAAACCTACCTTTGGGAGCTGAGACTGCCATTTCCCCTCTGTGGAGCGAGGAAATCAGCTGCAAAACAGTAGGAGCCCTAACAGTTGCCACAGGTTCCAGAACCTCAGGCTGGACTATACCCCAGCATGGGTAATCAGAGAAACCTCCATGGGGGGCCATGAGTCTTTTGCCTCATTCCTTCCAGGCCCAAAGTAGGCTAAGTCTTTTCTGAGCTGAAGGAGGTGGATCCCCAAGGAAGCTCTTTTAGCCCAAGCCCTGACCTAACTCCTTTCTCCAGCCGAACCTCAGCATACTTTAGCCTCTCTAAACCCAAGATTCCTGCCCTGAGGGTTGTTTCCCAATGAAGAGGGGTCCACTTTGCAACCTTAGCCAGGAAAGCTGCCTATTGTCAGGTTTTCCCTAAAGAACACAAGGAAATGTGAGACAAGTTTCAGTTGGGTAAGTCAAGTGGAACCTTTAACGCTTCAGGAAGGCACTCTTTGAAGAAGGGATCTATGTGTAACCGTTTAGAATAAGTTAAAATGCAGGATGGAGGGGGTCACCTGGGTGGCTCAGTTGGTTGAGCACTGACTTCAGCTCCAGTCATGATCTCATGGTTCGTGAGTTCAAGCCCCAACATAGGGCTCATGGCCCACTTCAGATCCTCTGTCCCCCTCTCTCTGCCCCTCCTCCACTTGCACTCTCTCAAAAATAAATAAAACATTTTTTTAAAATGCAAGGTGGAGAACAGTCTCTGTGGTCAGCTATTGTTCCTGTAAAAACAAAAAAGTGGAAATTGGCACATGTACATTAGGGGGATTTGTACCTATCTGGGAGAGCACACAAGAAACTGGTAACTCTGGGTGCCTCTTGGCATAAAATTAGGAGAAAGGAGTCAGGAAAAGTATGAAGAAGCAAATTTTCTTCACATATTCTTTTGCACTATTTGAATTCTTTTTCCATGTGCATAGTTTTCAAAAAAAATTAAGGCGTTTGTTTGTTCATTCTACAAACATTTAGGGAATGTACAGTGGGTACCAGGCATTGAAAGGATGAGACAAAGTGAAACCAGGCCCTGAGTGATCCCTACCCTCAGCAGTGTACCAGCAGAGGGAGGTGTGCAGGCCAGCCACATCTCCCATCATCCACGCTGAGACCCTTCTGAAGGAGGCAGTGCCACAAACCGAACATCAAGCCAGAAATGTAAAATGAAACTGTGCTGAGCAACCCAAGGTGTCTGGATGGCCCAGACAGGAGGTCAGGCACCCACAGTATGTGGGCTGGAAAGAAGAGGGTCAGAAGCACTGCGGGAGAGGAAGCTGACAGTGGAGTTGGGGCAGCTTCCTGGAGGAAGGGTGGGTAGGGTTTAGATGGTAGATTTGGAGGGGTGGGGGGAGGTGAGCAGAATATGGCCCCAGGATGATTCTATGCCCTAGTCCCCAGGACTGTGGATGTGATGGCATGTCATGCCCATGAATATACTGCCTGTCAGCTCAAGCTGCCATAACAAAAGTACTGTGGACTGGGTGTTTTTAACAACAGATAACAGATACTTATTCCTCCAGTCCTGGGGGCTGGAAGTCTGAGATCAGGCGCTAGCATGGTCAGGGGCAGGTGAACTCTCTCCTCCTGGCTTGTAGGTGACATCTTCTTGCTATATCCTCACATGGTAGAAAAGAGGGAGCTCAGATAAACTTGGGGGAAGGAAGCATAATCATTCAGTCTGTAGCATCACCTTACATGGCAAAAGGGAATCCATAGATGTAATTAAGGTGACTCATCAGTTGACAAGAAAATAGGGAGATTATCCTGGATTTCTGGGTAGGCCCAACACAATCCCTCAAGTCCTTTAAAAGGAGGCAGAAGATGAAGGCAGAAGAGGTCAGAGAGGTCTGAAGCCTAAGAAGGACCTCCCACACCACCATTGGCTTTGCAGATGGAGGAGCCATGTGACCAGGAATGTGGGGGACCTTCAGGAACTGACAGAGCATCCTTGACTGACAATCAGCAGGGAAACACTGGCCTCAGTCCTACAACCACAAGGAACTGAATAAGGCCACACCCAGATGAGCTTGGAGCAGATTCTCCCCCCAAACCCCAGATGAGAGCCCAGCCTGGCCAGCATCTTGACTTTAGCCCTTGTTAGATGACACCAGAGCAGAGAACCCAGCTGAGCCCACCCGCACTTCTGGCCCACAGAGACTGTGAGATAACAGATGGGCACTGTTTTAAGCTGCTAAATTATGGTAATCTGTCACACAGCAATAGAAAACTAATGCCAGGTATTTCCATTAGGGGGAAGAGTAAGACCATGTATTGTGGGGAGGTGCAGTCATGAAGGCAAACACCTCCAGGGGCCCCAGCAAAGCAGGCCCAGCTGGAGGAAACGACAGCCCAGGCTCAAGGGCAGAGGGCCACCAAAATTCATCTTGGGAGTCAAGAAGACAGTGTGGAGGGTGGGGCCCAGGCCTGTCCGGAGAGTCCACCCCATTCTCTGTTTCCTGAGCTGTTGTCTGGCAGGAGTTCAGGCTCAGTGTGACCAAATAATCCAAATTTTCAAGAGAATACAGAAATCTAATTTTTATATAAAATATATTCATTCAATCTTTAAAAACACTGTACTAACCACACTTGTGCAGACCAAGCAACATACAGATGTGTGTTCTGAGCTAGATGTGACCTTCTGGGGCATCAACTGAGTGTAGGTGAAAAGACAGAAAGAAAGTCTCCCAATATGGACTTTCTTGGGAGGCAGCAGGAAGCCAGGGAAAGTTCCCTCTTCCGTCTCATCCAGAAATAATGGAACTCACTTACATAAGCATGGAAAACCCACCTGGGCCAGTGACTACACTGAGCATGACCTACTAGGAGCTACCCAACAACCTGATGTCATAAGACCTAGTGGCCTCATTTCTAGATGAGGCAGCTGAGGTACAGGGTGGTTCAGTAATTCCCTGTTATTACTTGGATGTGAAGTGGTAACCCAGGGCCCAAAACCACGTTTCTCATTCTAAAATCTGAGTTGCTCCAGCTATTCCACATGGCATCCCAGCACTGTGTGATTTGAAAAGGGGTTTGCTGTTGTGTTTCCCAAGGTATGGATTCTTCTCTCAGGTGTGAACCAGATCACTCTTCTTATTCAAGGCTTTGGCTCTTCCAACTCCACCTAGTACCATGGTGGCTGCCCATCCCCCACAGAGCCTTCCTTACCTACCCCCAATACCCCACATCCCAGCCTTTCAGATGGATTCCATTCCCACTGCTCACCTGTAGCTCAGCCTTTCTGCTTCTCACTTCCAAATCCCTGAGAAAGGGATCTAATTGGCTTGGGACACATTTTGTCCCAAGCCATAATGGGTCGTAAGTCACTGTCCAGTCTATGTGATGAGCCTCCCTTTGGTCAGATGGCAGCCTAGACATGACCCTCTGCAACCCTTCCCTGCCTCTCACCCCTCTCCCCCTCCTACCTCATCTCTGAGCAACCCCATCTCAAGGCCAGCCACCAGAGGTTAGGACCAACTCAGAGTGTGAACAGAACCAACTCAGGGAATGAGCTTGAGCAAGCCATATCTGAACACAGCATCCCAAACACCTGCCTGGCTATGCCTGACAACTCCTAAATATGGCTGTAATGGAGGTGCTTGGACCAGGCAAGCTGAGTAGTTACAACAGCACTCAAAATCAGTCAGAAGCCTCTGAGATGCCCACTGCTCCCTTAGGCAGGGGCATTGGCAGGATCCCCACACACATCATCTACCTAATGACGAGGTGAGGAAAGAGACCAGGGAGTGCTCCACATCCCCACTCATAAACCCTGAACAGTCCCTTACCACGGAGCTGAACACGGACTAAACAAAGGGCCTCTTTGTTTCCCACTGAGAGAATGAGATTTTGTTAGCAACAAGCCCTCACTCTGCCTGTTTCTGACAAGGGGAACTTAGGAAGTCCTCTACAGAACCACCAAAATCAGTAATGGCTTGGAAAGGAAGGCACATGATGAGGTCAGAGGACTTGTGCTGAGAGAAAGGCAGAGCTTTAAATACTCTTTATAAAGCCTTCACTTTGGATAAGGATGGCAGGTTGTCCAGTGTTGCTGAGTTTATACTGACACAAAATAAACTGCCTATGTGTATAGAAAGTATACAATTTGATGTTTTACCTATATATGTACCTCTGAAACCATCATCACAATCTAGATAATGTACCTATCCATCATCCCCATGTTTCCTCATAGCCATTTATAATCGCCCCTCCCAAACCCCCCTGCTCCCCATCCCTGTCTCTTGGCAACCACTGATCTTCTGTCCTCACAGTTTGCGTTTTCTAATATGTTACATAAATAGAACTGCATAGGGGCGCCTGGGTGGCGCAGTCGGTTAAGCGTCCGACTTCAGCCAGGTCACGATCTCGCAGTCCGTGAGTTCAAGCCCCGCGTCAGGCTCTGGGCTGATGGCTCGGAGCCTGGAGCCTGTTTCCGGTTCTGTGTCTCCCTCTCTCTCTGCCCCTCCCCCGTTCGTGCTCTGTCTCTCTCTGTCCCAAAAAATAAATAAAAAACATTGAAAAAAAATTAAAAAAAAAATAAAATAAATAAAATAAAATAAAATAAAAATAGAACTGCATAGCCCATACATGGTTTTCTCTGGTTTCTTCTACTCAGCATATTCTGACATTCATCCATGTTGTTGTACATCCAAGTAGTATTCCAGGGTACAACATAGCACAATTTGTTCATCCATTCACCTATTGATGGACTTTTGGCTTATTTACAGTCTGGGACTATTGCAAATGCAGTTGCTGTGAACACTCAAGTACACATTTTTGTGCCTGCACACATGCTTTCTTTCCTCCTGGGAAAATACCTAAGAACAGAATAGCTGGATCATTTGGTAGGCATGTGTTTGAACACACTGTTTTAAGGACCCTTTCGTGTGGGTTTCACAGTATAAAGGTATGCATGGTAAAGGTATACACAGACCACATGGGAATAAATGTCACCCATAGAGGTCACATCAGGCAGCAGCTGGCTCATTCCAGTCCTCCCAATGTATGGACAGGGCTCCCAGAGGGAAAATCTCCCAGGATGACCTTTGGTTTTGTAAAATGCACAGTGCACAAGCTCCTGACACTTCAGAAATGGCCCATGGGTGTGGGGAGATTCTAAGAGATCCTTTAAATAATGGCAACATCTCAATGGTCTAGAACATAATGGTTTTGGTCAGTCCTGAAAGCTGCAGCATGAACTAAGGCAAAGGTTCTCCAGCGGTGGTCCCATCAGCATCACCTGGGAACCTGTTAGAAATGAACATTCTCCCCAGCCCAGACCTATGGCATTGAAACCCTGAGGTGGACCCCAGCAGGCTGTCACCAGTCTTGCAAGTGGTGTGATATGGGCTCTAGTTTAAGATCCAGTAGCCTAGAACATCTTCCAAGCCCTTGGATTCTCTTGGAATTAAATGCATCTGAAGTCATGATACACCAAGACCTCTAGACCTTGCTCCACCCACACAGCTATGGAGCCCACCCTCCCAGAGCTCTGCAAACTTAAAATTTCCTCCAAGAACCAAGTTACCAACTGGCATGCAAACCTACACAGTGATAGTTGGCACTTCTTTCCCCAAAGCATAAACAAACAAACTTCTCAGGAACTCAATCGTGAAAGCATCTAAATCCAACTGTCAAAACCACCCATTTTTCTGTATGGCTTTCACCCTAGCACATTATAGCATACATGAGTCTAAAAAAAGAAAAAGACAAAGATTTTAGGTGATGTACTCCAACACTCTTTACTGCTCTAGAACCCTCACTAAAAATGAACACATCAGCATGAAAGTTAATCAAACTTGAATAGGAAGCATTTGAGTAAAAATAATGGATATTTTTGCTTTAATCTTCAGTTCAAGCATGATTTCCGCTCAACATAATCGGAGAGAAGTTCTGATCATTTCCTCGTTATTTTACATGCTTAAAATTTAGCCCGGTCTTTGAAAACCCTCTCCAGCTTCTGACCAAGCAGAACTTTGCCACTCACTTTGAACTTGCCAGCAAGGAAAGCCTTCTGAGGGTTCATTTTGCCCAAAACCAACTCCATAAAGATGGGTTCTGGGATTGTGAAGATAGTGTCTGCTGGGAGCCTGGCAGGTCCTAGATACATGTCCCCAGAACCATTCTTCAGATCGATGGTCCACTGCAGAATGGTCTTCCCATCTTTGGTGATGTCCAGCTGAAAGATGGCATTGACTTTCTTTACCAGTTGGGCCCCCTCTTCTTTGATGTGATGGCTAATGTCTTCAAACACAGGAAAGCTCTGGAATTCTGACAGCTCTAGAGCGTGTGACATGGCAGGTTCCTGAGCTGCACCCAGTTCTTTGAGCTGGGCTGCCTGAGGTCCATCCCCTGCTTTGATTTTGGGTTGATGGTCAATTCTCTTCCACATCTTACTGTGCTGCTCCTCTTGACCTTGCCGTCTGGTTTGTGAGCAGCTGTGGCCAGATTAATATCTATAAGTCAGATTGTGACATCAAAGGTAAGGCCCAAGCAAGGAATGAGGTCGGTGTGTGTGCTGCAGTCTTATTGGTCAAACAGATACTAAAATGTGACGTGGGGTGAAGTCTCAGATAGGTAATTGTGAGGCATATCCACACCACCACTCCCTCAAACCAATCAGGGCTGTTAGTCTCACAAGTCTGGAAAGTTCTGGACCTCATATTAGGAATAAGAGAAAGGGACCCCAGAAGGTTCTTCGGTGATGTGAGCTCTGTCTTTCCAATGCAGGCATCTCCGGTAGCAATCTTAACTCAGAGAGCAGTTATTTTGATTCCTTCAAAAGTGGATAATCCTTAATGCACAGATCCTGATGTTGGATTTGGCATTACCTGGCTGCTGACGGAAGGGGAAATGCTTTTAGAGAAAAATGGCTGGTCAGAGAAAGAATCAGCACCAGGTCTTGCATCAGAAAGTTTCATAGGCACAGTGAGAGGGGGGGAGAAAGGAATATCCCTAAGATCAATAGAAGATGCTGCTGACCTCACACGATAATTGCATGTAATAATACAGCCCTTACTGTGTGAAGGCACTGTTGTAGGCATGGCACATGTACTAACATTTTTAATCTTCATTACAACCCTCTGAGGTAGGTACTATATTTATTCCCATTTTATAGATGGGGAAACTGAGGCAAGGAATGAAATGACTTGTCCAAAGTCAGACAACTAGTTAGTAGGGTAGCCAGGTTTAAACAGAGGTAGAATGACTCTACAACCCAAGTATATGTTTATTTGTAAATAATGTCAGACTTAGAAAAAGTTTCTAAAAACAGTACAGATTTCCTGTATCACCTGCATCCCATTTCCCCAAATATTAATCAAATGTTAATATTTTACATAGCACAGTACTATGATCTAAACCAGGAAAGAAATGTAGATACAATACTATTAACTAATCTACAGACCATACTCAAATTTTGCCAATTGTCCCCCTAATATCTATTTTCTGGTCCACAATCCACCTTCTTGTCCAGGGTCCTGCACTGAATTTAGTTTTTATGTCTTCCTAGTGCCTTCCAGTCTGGGAGTTCTTCAGTCTTTGTCTATAATGACCTTGAGACTTTTGAATACTGGCCAGTTATTCTGTAAAATGTCCCTCATTGGGGTCTAATGTTTTTTAATGATCAGGTTGAGGTTATGCATTTTGGGCCAAAGTACCACAGAGATGCTCTTGTGTCCTTCTCAGTGCATCATATCAGGAGCTACATGGTATTGCTGTGTCCCATTACTGGTGACACTGACCTTGATCACTTGGTCAAGGTGATGTCCACCAGTTTTCTCCACTGCAGTTACTGTTTCTCCCTTGTAATAAGTAACTTATAAGGAGATACTAAGACTTTGCCAATATCCCGTTTCAAATCATACTTCAACCGTCTCCTCTTTGCATCCATCAGTGGTCCATCAGTGTGATGTGTGCCAAATGGCCATTTTCCATCTCCATCACTCCCCTTGGATTTAACTATTGAAATTCTGCTGTAAGAATTGATGTCCCATCTCCCCCATTTCTTTATTTGTTCAACTATATTTTTATCTCAGCATGGACTTGTAATATTTATTTTATTCTGTGGGTCATAATCTATTACTATCATTATTTATTTTCTTGCTCACACTGTCCCATGTTTGGCCATTGGGAGCTCCACCAAGTGGGTGATTATGTCCTTTCCTAGCCATGCTGCTTTTATATGCAAGTGAAACTATATTAAATGGAGTTGCTGATAGCTTTGTTCTCTCTGGAAGGAATGCAGAAAATAAAAAAAAAAAAAAAGGTTTGGTATGTTTTCTTTGGTACATGATGGATGAGCTGGTATTATCAACATGGAGCAGTTAAATAAAACCCAGTGGCCTCCAAAACCAAGACTTCACCTTGAAGCCACCTGGTATGGACATTTGCATAGAGAATTTTAAATGAAGAGGTGAGCAATTCCTCAGTAATATTGCTGTGATCCATCAACAGTGAACTGGCCCCATTGCTTTTCCTCAGGACAGGGTTGTTCCTTCTGAATTATTCACACAGGTCCACTCCTGCCTCAGCATGTCAGAGGGGAACACAGTTCCAAGCCCATATCTGTCCCCTTCATGAGTTCCTATCTTTTACAACTAAGTATTTCTACCATTAAAGAAATTTCAGTATGCAGGCACCTGGGTGGCTCAGTCAGTTAAGTGTCTGACTCTTGGTTTTGGCTCATCTCATGGTTCATGGGGAGCTGCATGGGATTCTCTCTCCCTCTTACTCTGCCCCTCCCTAGCTCGCTCTCTCTCTCTCTCTCTCTCTCTCTCTCTCTCTCTCTCTCGATAAAAAAAAATAAAAAAGGAATTCCAGTATGAATGGCCAATATACACATGGAAAGGTGCTCAACATCATGGGTCCCTGAGGACATGCAAATTAAAACTATAATGAGATATTTCTTCCCATCTACTAAAATCGCTAATATTGGAAAGACTGACAATGGCAAGTGTTGGCAAGGCTGTGGAGCAACCGGAGCTCCTGCGTATGGCGGGTGGGAGTGCACAAGGTTGCTGCAGTTGTGGAAGACTGCTTGGTAGGGTGGTCAAAGTCAAACATACACTTATCACACAACCCATAAGTTCTCCTCTTGGGTATTTATGCAGTAAAAATGAAAACGTGTCTACAAAAAGACACATAACAAATGTTCCCAAAAGCACTGTCCATAAAAGCAAAACAGAGGAGGTAATCCAAATCTTTTCTTATGTCCTTCCTCTTGGATAAGAAAATTGGCATAATCATAGAATGGAATACTATTCAGCAACAAAAGGGAATGATCTCTTGATTCACTCTACAGCACACATGAACCTCAGAGGCCTTATGCTGAGAGAAAGAAGACAGATTCAAAGGATGACATATTATATCATTCTATTCATATGACTCTCTAAAAATGGCAAAACTGTAAAAACAAACAAACAAAAAAATAAGCAGTGGGTTAGGGGTAAAAATGAATTTGTCTACAAATGGACAGAGAATTTTTTTTTTTTTTTTGGTGGGCGTGGAGTGCAGTGATGGAACTTTTCTTGATGGTGGTGGTAGTTACACAATTGTATGTATTTGTCAAAATGCAGAACTGTAGGGGCGCCTGGGTGGCTCAGTCAGTTAAGCGGCCGACTTCGGCTCAGGTCATGATCTCGCGGTCCATGAGTTCGAGCCCCGCGTCGGGCTCTGTGCTGACAGCTCAGAGCCTGGAGCCTGTTTCGGATTCTGTGTCTCCCTCTCTCTGACCCTCCCCCGTTCATGCTCTGTCTCTCTCTGTCTCAAAAATAAACGTTTAAAAATAAAATAAAATAAAATAAAATATAAAAAAATGCAGAACTGTACACTAAAAGGGATACATTTAAATATGTAAACTATACTTCAATAAACCTGGCTTTAAAAACAAAAAGAGGCATGTTGCTACTGGTATGAGCTCTGTCTAAAGCAGAGGGCACAAGCCCTCTGGAACAGTGGATCCTTTTTTATTTAATTAGTTCCTATATCTATCAGTTGCTATTATTGCACTATGATGCATAATTTAAACTTTTTAATTAAGTCTTATATCAATTAACTCTTGCTATATTATGTGGCAAACAAACAAACTCAATATTTAACATTAAACAGCTACTTCTCACATGTCTTTTGGGTGGCTGGGGTGTGCTGCCCTCGGCTGAGGATGAGGTTGTTCTTCTAGGACACATGTGTCTTTCACCTCTCTGCAATCAATGGGCCAGCCAGGCATGTCCCTCCTGTGGTAATGGCAGAAATACAAGAGCTGCAAGCAGAAAGGCCCAGGCTCGGCCCTGGCTCAATGCCACTCCTGCCCTAGACTAGCAGCAAAAGCAACTCTCAGAGCCAGGAGCAAAGCCTAAGGTTGGGGGAGCACACCCTACCCATGAAGACACCATGATGGGGCAAGAGGCAGGGAGAGGAGAAAAGTTAGGACCAACAATGCAATCTGCCACAGCTACTGACATATAAAAAAAGAGAGAATCCACATTTTAAGATCCAGATTTGTGACTTTTTTCATATGCATGGAGAGATTCATAACCTTGGATCCACATCTTCATCTGGCAACAAATTAGTCAGCGTTGAAAAAGGAGAGGCAGTGGGGCGCCTGGGTGGCTGAGTTGGTTAAGCGTCCGACTTTGGCTCAGGTCATGATCGTGCAGTTCAGGGATTCAAGCTCCGCATCGGGCTCTGTGCTGACAGCTCAGAGCCTGGAGTCTGCTTCAGTATCTGTGTCTCCCTCTCTCTCTGCCCCTCTCCCGCTTGTGCTCGGTCTCTCTCTCTCTCTCAGAAATAAACATTTAAAAAAATTTTTTAAAGAAAAAGGGGAGGCAGCTCACTTCAGGCAGAAAGGGCTCCCCACAACTCACTGTCATCATTATCATCAGGATGACCTCTTTGTAAAGGTCAGGTGTTCTGAGGAAATGTCCCAGAATTCCTGAGATCTTTTCTTCACTAAATTTCATCAAAATCCTACAAGAATTTGGATAATGTGAGTATTCAAGGATCCTAAAGTTTGCCATCATATCCATCTACTCAACATATTTGTTGAGCATCCACTATGGAAAGCACTGGGCTAGGCACTGTTAACAATACACACAGATAGAAAACAAGTGTTGGTTAGGATATGGAGAAATCTGAACCCTTGTACACTGCTGGCTGGAATGAAGAATGGCACAGCACTATAGAAAACAGCATGGTGGCTCCTCAGAAAATTAACCATAGAATTACTATACGATCCAGTATATCATATACTTCTGGGAACATACCCAAAATAAGTAAGGACAGGCACCTGTACAGATATTGGTACATCCATGTTCATAGAAGCATTTTTCACAACAGCCAAGAGCTATCCAACTACCTATCAGCCCCACTCCTGGGAGGCTAATGCCTGGGGATTATAGTGAGGGGCCTACCAAGGGAAAGTTCTGGATGTGGAGGAGCTTAGTTTTTACTTCCCAGGTTTAACACCCAAAAAGAATCATCCAAAACATCATGAGAACAACCCTCAACAAAGCAGTTTTACAGGGAACATACCTCAACATAATAAAGGCCTTATATGAAAAACCTACAGTGAACATTATACTCAATGGGGAAAAACTGACAGCTTTCCCTCTAAGGTCAGGAACAAGACAAGGATGTCCACTCCCACACCACCACTTCTATTCAACATAGCACTGAAAGTCCTAGCCATATCAATCAGACAACAAAAAGAAATAAAAGGTATCCACATTGGTAAGGAAGGAATAAAACTTTCACTACTTACAGATGACATGATACTATATATAGAAAACCTGAAAGATTCCACACACAAAAAAATGGCTAAAACTGTTCAGTGAATTTGGTAGTTGCAGGATACAAAATCAATATACAGAAATCTGTTGAATTTCTATACAATAATACTGAAGCAGCAGAAAGAGAAATTAAGAAAACAATCCCATTTACACTGGCACCCAAAATAACAGAATACCTAGGAATAAAATTAATGAAAGAGATGAAAAACCTGTACTCTGAAAACTATAAAACACTGATTTAAAAAAACCAAGATGATAAAAAGAAGTGGAAAGACATTCCATACTCATGGATTGGAAGAACAAATATTTTTAAAATGTCTATACTACCTAAAGCAACTACACATTTAATGCAATCACTACCAAAATACCAACAGCATTTTTCACAGAACTGGAACAAACAATCCTAAAATTTGTATGCATCCACAAAAGATGGAATATCCAAAGCAAACTTAAAAAAGAAAAGCAAAGCTGGAGGCATCACAATTCCAGACTTCAAGTTATATTACAAAGATGTAGTAATCAAAACAGTATGGTACTGTCATAAAAATAGACTCATAAATTAATGGAACAGAATAGAAAACCTGGAAACAAACCCACAATTATATGGTCAATTACTCTTCAACAAAGCAAGAAAGAATATCCAATGGTAAAATATGGTCTCTTCAACAAATGGTGTTTGGAAAACTGGAGAGATACATGCAAAATAATGAAACTGGACCACTTTCTTTCATCAAATGCAAAAATAAACTCAAAATGGATTAAAGACCTAAATGTGAGACTTGAAACCACAAGTACTACAAAATAGAGCAGCAATCTCTCTAACATTGGCTGTAGCAACACTTTCCTAGATATGTTCTTAAGGCAAGGGAAATAAAAGCATAAATAAACTATTGGGACTTCATCAAAATTAAAAGCTTCTACCACAGCGAAGGAAACTATCAACAAACTATCAACTATAAAAGGCAACCTACTGAATGGGAGAAGGTATTTGCAAATGACATATCTGATAAGGGGTTAGTGTCTAAAATATATAAAGAACTGAAACAACTCAACACCCAAAAAATGAATAATCCAATTTAAAAATGGGCAGAAGATATGAACAGACATTTTCCAAAGAACACATACAGATGGCCAAAAGATACATGAAAAGATGCTCAATATCGCTCATCGTCACGGACATGCAAATCAAAACCATGATGAGATACCAACTCACACCTGTCAGAAGGGCTAAAATAAAAAAAAAAAAAACACTAGAAACAACAAGTATTGGTAGGATGTGGAGAAAAAGTAATCCTCGTGCATTGTTGGTGGGAATGCTAACTGGTACAGCCACTATGGAAAACAGTATGGATTTTCCTCAAAAAGTTAAAAATAGAACTACTCTATGATCTAGTAAGCATTCTACTGGATACTTACCCCCAAAATATAAAAACATTAATTTAAAGGTATATACGCACCCCTATGCTTAAGGCAGCATTATTTATAATAGCCAAATTATGGAAGTAACCCAAGTGTCCATTAATAGGTGAATGGATAAAGAAGTTGTGGAATATATATATATATATATATATATATATATATATATATATA